>NC_056726.1:1694056278-1694068778 GCF_019279795.1 Protopterus annectens
TACTTCTCTCCTTCATGGAATAGAGTATTCCACTAGATAGTTTTGGCTCTTGCATCACTGCAATAAGCCTATTGAGTAATGTGTTAAGTTGTATTCTTCTTCCTAAAACAACACCATTGTTTTACTGTTGACAAAGCTAAAGTCTTTCCTACAGTACACAGAGCTAACATTGCTTCTTGGTCCCTTCTTTAAAAAAGTTTTTTACTTGGAGAATTGGCCAATTCTGGGCAACTTTTTCAAACACAAAGTTTTAGCTCTTAATCTTTTTTTATCTGTCTCCAGTCCTTTCACCTTACCATCCCCTAATTAACATTGGAATGCTTCACGAAAGGCTTCATTTACCATGATTCCAAATTATGGAACTCTCTGCCTCTGACTACTTTGAACTCACTAATTTTATTTTAAGTCACCAATCATATTGTTGCTGGGCATGCATATCTCTCAACTGTACAGATTTTCGCAGAAAGTCCAGATTTTTGCCTCATATTTTTGTCCATTTTATATTAAAGTGTGGTTTTCTGGTAAATTATTAGCAAGTCATTAAAGACAGAAGTCAGAAAATGATAACTGGCATTTAAGTTTCAGACTTCATATCCTTCAGAAAATTCATGCAAACATAAAACCTGTTATTCTATCAACTTTCTAAGTTTGAAAGAGGAATATTTAAAAATTGTCCATGTTTGGGGCCTTTGTTCCCATTATTTATGGCTTTGTCCAGATTTCTTGCTTTAAGAGTTTGATAGGTATGCTGCAACAGCCCGCAGCAGACTTGTGAGCACCATGATGCCTTCTTTTGGGAGGTGAATGCAAACTAACACCCATGAACAACCTCCAACCAAGTGGTACACTGTTTGCAAAATGAAGCGAGCATAGGCAGATTCCCTTACCCCAGAACAGACAAGAAAGTATCAGTCACACACTTCCACCAGTGCCCATATCACTAGTTGATCTCAGATCATCTGGTGTAAAGTGAGGAATATATTCCCCTTTGTCATGGGGCCAGGGTCTTTTCATTTAGTTATTGATCAAAAATGTATAGCAAACATTTCTGGGGGTCACTTTTTAAACCCTCTTGGATGGGGGTCAGGTAAGCTGACATGAAACACCCATCATTTCTGCTCACCACAGGGATTGTCCTTTCTGCTCATCCATAAAAATAAAAAAAATATACCCTTATTTCAACAGACACTTCAGCAGTACCTGGAATGAAATGTTTTGTATTTTGAGTCTTTCATTGGTTTTGCAGTCTGTTGAAATAATGATGGCTGGAGACTTTTGTAGTAAACATACTTTCAAAAAAAAAAAAAACAGGATGCAGGTTGTCGATCTTTGTCATGCTATTTTTTTTTTTTTTTTTTTTGACTGAAACATTGGTAAAGCTTTGTAAGTGACTGAATAAATACGTTTATGTCTGTTATTAAAATAATAATTATTTAGAGAAGAATATATATATCACGCATTGGTATTAATTCCTGATGCTGCTGACTTGCTGATTTGTAACACTGAGCATAATACTGAACTACATATCGTCTTTGTAAATTTTGTAAATATTGTTTTGCCTCCTGTATGTATGCCTGTTCCAGCCATTGTTATATCTTGTTGTTTTCTCACTGCATATCAGGGTCATAGCAGGAAAAGATCTGATCATCTAAACTACATATTTTAAAAAATATGTAAATGTGTGACTACAGTCCAGAAGATCTGGGTCCAAATAAGCACCCAGAAGCCATCTAAGGAAGGGAGAGGACTGATGGCCAGTTCTCACTCACCTCTTCCTGAGAGGGAGGTTAAGAACATTTGTCACTGGAATTCAGATAATGTTAATGTTCTCTGGTGTGACAGGAAGACCTAAAGGGAGCCACCTGTTTCACAAAGGGTAAAACTGTTGCAGGCTTATATTATATACACACTTTTGTGACAGTACTGGACATATGTGGGGTAAGCAACAAGGCTTAATGGAAAAAAATGTTTTATGGCTGCTTGTTTGATGGAAGAACTGTGGTTGCTCATCTGGATCAGTAGATACTGGTTGTTTTGGAAGTGAAGAACCATATAGTTGGAGTGAAAAATTTAGATGCCCAGTGCATAATTTGCTTTTTATCTGTCCTTTGTTCTTTCATCAATCACTTAAACAGGTTTATGTTATACGATCTTCTCTCTCTGCCACAGGGGGAGAATCACCCTGTGAATTATTTCCTCTATTGTCTGAGTATGCTTCCAAGACTACAGATAATGAAAGTCAACAGGAGATAGAAAATAAAAATTCATTAATAAAGACAAGAGAAATAGGTCTTCACAATCTCCTCCATCTTTGTCTCCCTAAGTAGTATATTCTCCATTTCTGATCACCTTACAATTATCACAACTTCCTCTCCTGGCATTGTCCATTTTTGGCACCTAAATATACCTCTCAACCTTTCAGTGCAAGAAATATGGACAATACCAAACATAATTGGGGGATAAAGACCAGAAAATAAGGGCAGATTTTAAATATTGCTGTTAAAAGTTGCTAGAATTAGAGGTTTTGTGTTAACATGCATTTTCTGAAGGATATGAGGTCTGAATCTTAAATGTTTGCAATTGTTTAGTAACTTCAGACATCAATGGTTATACAGAAAACCACAAGTTTTATGAGGAACAGACCAAAATAAGAGGCAAAAATATGGACAGGTTGACATGCATGCACCAACATGATAATTATTCCAGAAAAGTCTCACTAAGAAAAAACTCCTGATCTTTCTGGATGGAGTTCCTGAGGTTTGTTAGCTCAAGACCTCCTTCTGCAGCCTCTATTAGACCTACTATTTTATCCAGAAGCATTGCAGATTTTGATTTTGATTTCAGAGCTGATAATGAAGGACTTTATGAAGGCATAAATAGATATGGAAGTCATACCATCCTGTGAATTCCAAGGGTGGCAGTACTTTCCCTACAACCTTTACATTTGCTCCTTCCCCGACTCCCATCTCAGTCAGTGGCATTGGAGACAAGCTTTCACCCATCATCACCAGGTTGATGCTGACAACACAGGCTGCATTTATTTTGAAAATTTATCTGACTCACTCTTGAGGCTGAGTATTCGAAACTTAGGTCTTGTACCACCGTAGCAATGACCCATTCAGATTCAATTGTGGATTTGGGTCCTTCAGTTCTCCATACCTTAGCAGCAGTGTCATATTCAACAGACACTTCTATACAGCCATGAGTACCCATCCAGGTCATCTACTCTGTCACTCTTATACTCAGTAGAGACTTGGGTGCTGCCCTACTTGATGCCATCAGTATCAACCTTGGAGTTTGGGGTGTTTGAAATAATTCTGGACCACTAGCAAATCTAAGAAATGCATTTACCTAGTGCTTCTCCACCAGTGTTACACCCCATTCTATCTAATTCCTTCAGTCTGCACCTTCAGCCCCAAAGACTGCCTATCTGTGAAGGTCTTGAACCATCCCTTCAACAAGGGCAGAAGGTCACCTCTGGCTCTTCAGAAAACAATCCCTCTGAGTGCATAGTAAGTATAAGTATAAAAGGAGAGACTGGACTCTGCTCTGGAATCTCCCCCTGAAGACACCACATTGGTAAATTGGTGAAGTCATGGAACTGATGAAACAAAAGGAACTAGCCAATTGACATTGCTTCCCTGGATAAGAAAGTGATAGGATGTCATCTTTACTCTCTGCCCCAACCAGTGGGTAATCGGATATGATTGGATCCAAAACAACCACCTTTGACTCATTAGTTCTGAAGCTCTGCTCCTCTTCCATAATGCACTGTCTCCCCAGATGATCTTCAAATCATGTTTGCCACTTCAGACTTCAGATGCAATCTCCACAGTTACTTTTTGATAAGTACTATCTCAATATTTTTCTATAGCCTCCACAGATTTGAGTGGGATTAGTGAGAATTCTCTCTAGTTGTAGTGTTTCTTCATATTTTGAATACATGTTCCTGCTGTTTATGGATTTCCTGTATAGATGCATGGGCTATTTTCCTTTTTCTAACTTTTCAGATTTAACTATTATGCTTTAACTTCTGTATTTTAACCTTCTATTGATACTGTCTAATTTTAGTTTAGCCTTCAGATTTACTCTCCTGCCGTGTGGTCCAGTGATGGAAAGCAGGCTTTGGGCTTTAAAAAATGTGTGGGGTGTGGGCACAAGTTGCCCCACCCCAAAGAGTCACTTGTACACTCAGAGTGTCAGGTGTGTTCTGGTTTTGGGCACAAAGCCCTTGCAAACTGAAGGTCTAAATTAATCCAGAAGGGAGTTTTACCACCTGTATCCACCTCATTCTTCTGCCAAAAAAGCCAGGATAGGAGAGAAGAGACATAAACCTAATAAAAGTAGAGAGAAAGAGGGGGAGAAAGAGGGAGAGGAAGAAAAAGAGAGAGATAAGTGGCTCCAGCATCTAATATGCCATTGGTGGCCCTTGTCACTGTTGTCTACTGTTAGGGTTCTGGGTCCAGAGTCCTGTGGCTTCCCTTATCAGTGACTTCTGCCTCAGACAAATGTAGTCACCCATCCTTCTAATAACACCAGTTACACAGTTTTTTTCCAGAGCCATTCCTGACTCAGGATCCAGGCCTCTCCCTTTCAGGTATGGGAGTCTTGTCTCTCCTCTTTATTTGTCTTCCAAGTTGTCTTTGGCAGCTTCAAATAGGTCTTCCAGATCTGCTAGAAGTATCAAGTGGTCTGAGTTGAAGTAACTTTTGTGTACCTTCTTAATGGCCTAGATGAATGAGATTTATCCTTTTTTCCTTGGTCTCAGATTAGATGTTTCCCTGCCTTTGTCTCCAGCTTTAGCTGCTCCTGTCCTAGCCCATCCTTTGGTACTGAAGCCCTAGGTTCTGACTGTGCCATATCCTTCCCTGTTGTAGGTTCTGACAGCATGAATGTCACAGGCACCAGCTCCTTCTTCTAAGTTTTTGATTCCAGCTGATTTGGAGCCTAGTGCATCTCAATGACAAAGCTTCTGTGCCGATGCCCTAGGATCTGGATTGACTCTTAGGTTTTCAGAGCTGTTGATTTATTTGGGCACCTCAGCCTTGAATCGGTCAGCACTGACTTTGATCTTAGATGTGATAGGATTAGCGCTGAGCACTGGTCCCTCTCTTGGATCTATGGATCACAAAGAAACCATGTCCACCTTCCCAGTCTTGGTGTCAGGATTTGATGCTGCAGAGAGCATTCTTTCTAGTTCCTTGAGTGGGGTTTGACTTTTAAGTAGAATCTGCCCTGATCATCTTATCCATCTGATACTCAGGCTTGCATCAGTTAACTCCAGGACAGCCCACAACATTAGACACTGACCAATCTTATGCTCCAGGCTCCCACATTTCTACAGGATTCCCCCAGCTTCTCCTACCTGGGAGGGGTATGTGAACATTAAATAAAAAAGGAAGCATTTGGACTTACTTGTGGAGTTGCTGACTAGGGATTCCAACCTAAATGAAATGGAGGGGTCCCAAAGATTCCCACCATGAAGTTGACACCTTTGGCAGTCTACTAGAATTGATGAAATAGCATGGGAGATGGATATCCAAAGCTGTTAACCCTAAGGAGTCATTATTTCTTGAAGACTTTGGCATCAGTCTATCAATTTCCTGGTTGGTTCCTCTCAATATGCCCTCATTGATTTGGTATCCTGGGAGGGCATAGAGAGAGCGCAACATGGTGGATCCAATCTCTTGGAAAACTGACAAAGTATTAATCCTTCCCAGGTACAGACAACTTTGGAACAATGTCCAGGCAGTGGAGCAGAGTTCTGTAGTCTGCCCCGCAAACAATGAGTGTTGGGCATTGGACCACATGTGCCTTACATGAGCTTGAACTATATGGCTCACCTGATGGGGCTTCAACAGAATCTTGGAGATGTTTAAGACAGTGATGACACAGCAGCCCCTTGAGGCTCAAAAACTTCTGGATGCTTGTTTGTTTATAAAACAATCCATCTCAAACATGTACATGATGCTTCCCTCAAATGCTGCAGATGGTAAGGCTCATGCAGCAGTTGCAGGTATTGCTATGCGCCACCATGCCTAGTTGCACTTATTTAACTTTGTGGACTGCTTCAATGTGTCTGTTTTTAATAATACTTTTAATGGTTCCACTCTTTGTGGTCCCAAAGTAAAAGCTACTTTTGCCAAAAGAGAATAAAAAATAAAGAAGATGTTTGCCATAGGAGTACATTTTTTCACCCACAAAGGACCTTGTCTATGAGCAAGATGGAGGGGAGGTAAATGACTTTTTTCCACAAATTGCTTCATTTTTTAGAAGATACTTCTGATGATGGAGCCCCTGTGGCTGAAGGGACACTTTCAATGTTCATTATCTCAGAGGGGAGGGGAAGACAGCAGAATCAGGCCTCTGGAGACCCTTTTCTGGTAAACTCTTCCAGCAATCCTGATGTGTTGCCTGGTTGCTATTCTTTTGCCAGCCCTGAAACTGGCTGATTCTTACATCAACTTAAAGGAATGCTTGTAATTTCAGATCATTAGTGCTAAAAGACATTATAACACAATAAGAATAGTACATGGCGCACATCTCTTAACTGTCTCTACCCGGAAGGTTGCGAGACCATTACATCAGATGCTTCGGTGTTGAAAGTCATTTCCACAGCTTATTTCATTCCCTTTCTGTACACTTGAAATGAAAGTCAAAGAGCCCTTCCTGATAGTTCCCTACATCAGTGAACAGAAGCAGCAATGAAAATAAGAAAACTGCTTCTGAACCAAGTCAATCTGGAGAGTCATTGTAGTGTCAAATAAAAGCAAGGACCTCAGGCCCATTCTGGACTTCAGCAAGCTGAATCTTTATGTGAAACAGGCCAAGTTACAGATGGGGACATTGCAGTCCATTCTCACTCTCCAGAGGAAGGATGACTGGAAGTGCTCAGTGCACCTCAAGGATGAATACTATCACGTAAGTGCAATATGCCAACAATTCAACACTTATCTGCTCTGCCCCATCCATAATAAAATTACAGGAAATCACTCAAAAATCTTTCACTGACATTGAAATATGGTTAAAAAAGTCTAAATTGCTGCTCAATGTTAAAAAACAAAAAATTGATGCTATTTGCTCTAAAACAACAC
Source organism: Protopterus annectens (assembly GCF_019279795.1). NCBI lineage: Eukaryota > Metazoa > Chordata > Ceratodontiformes > Protopteridae > Protopterus > Protopterus annectens. The sequence continues at coordinate 1,694,063,373 of NC_056726.1, forward strand.
CTTAACCAGAAATAAACATTTCATATTACCACAAGTAACAAAACAAAAATAGAATCCATAAACCAAACTAAACTACTGGGAGTCATAATACATGACAACCTCAAATTTTATCACCACATACTTACTTCATTCCATCAAGAGAACTCACCAAAAACTTTACTCCCTCTATATGGCCAAAGTGACAGATCAAGCAGGGATTACCTTAACAGCAACATACCTCCTTCCTTCACTGTTATATGCTTCCCCTATTCTCACAAATAACATTACATATTAACTAAATTAACCTCCTACTACTACAAAATAGCTACATTTGCAACCAAATAACCTAATAAAGTACACCACTTCCTCACATCAAAACAATTAACCTGGTTTGATTTCCCAAATCAGTTGGCATACTCACAATTAATCATTGCCCAATACCTATAGTACTCTCCAGAAAAATGCCCAACATTACAAAATACTTTACTGTACTATTCACCCACTAGAGACCTTTGATCAAGCAATAAACTTTTCTATTCATCACTAAGACATTCACCACTGCTGGAGACTCTCTCTACTCTCATAATTTGTCAAAACTCTGGAATGAAATGCCCACACAGTTAAAACAGATACAAAACTTAAATAGTTTTAAAACTTTACTTAAACAGCATCTATGCCAAAGAGGGCTCTGCTCTTGCTGCTGACCTGGCTAGCTTTACTCAAACTACTTTTTTTCATCTCTCGCAGCCACTTTGCTTCCCAGTCTTTTTGTGCCGTATTGCTCCTCCTCCTCCTACTGCACTTATTTCATAAACTCTTACTTTTCCTCCTTCTCTCACATGACATCACTAACTACAATTCCTCCTCTGTGCATTTATCTTCCTGCTCATTACCATAAATTCTCCTTTTATATTTTTAAGATACATTCTACTAGTCTGTATGTAAATTATTACTAAACTCAAAAACACCACAGTTTGATCTTTTCCCTGCAGCCATCATACTATAAATACATTATTGATATTGTATGTTATTTGTCTATTCATTAATTATCCAATTTATGTTAATTTATCTCTCTCTCTCTCTTTTGTGGTAAATGCTATGTTCATGTAAGAAATACATAAAAATATTTAAAAATCATGTAAATAAGCTCATGTATAAATGTTTTTACCCATCAGTTATAAAAGTACATCATGTGTAACTTAAATTTGGAACTTTTCTTCCCAGGCCTCTGCTGAAAATGGATTTTTCCCAGTTGAACTTTTCCCCATCAATGAAGGCAAATAAGTAAATAAAAATAGCAAGGCATTCCTGAAGGTTCCTGTACTTAGCCAGCCTTTACCAGTTTTAAGCACTGTCCTTTGGGGCTCACTACAGCACACCAGGTATTAGGCAGTGGTGGCAGCCTGACTCAGGAGGTTCCAGGTCTTTCATTACCTGGATGAATATCTCCTTATGTCAACCTCCAATGCATCTCTAATCCAGGCCAGAGACTACTTGCTCCCACCGTGTCTGTCTTTGGGCATTACTGTGAACTACAACAAGTCCAGGCTAGAACTGGTGCAAGTCCTGAATTCATCAGTTGGCATCTGGATACCATCAATCAAATTGGAAAATTGCCTCCCTTCAGACTAACCTCTCTGCAGACTAAAGACAGTCAAGTTCTAAATTTGTTGATGCCTTCATTTTATTTATTTATTTATTTTATTTATTTATTTTACATTTGTTGACTGGGTTGGTCTGACTGTGCTGTGACGCCCATTTTCAGCAGAGACCCAGGGAGAAAAGCTCCAGAGTAGAATACAGTGTCTTAAACAGTGGAATAATTAGCACAATTAAGCAAAATTAACAATTAATTCTTCAGCTTCTTAGCCAGATGGCCACATTTATTTATCTTGTACCACTAAAAATGTTCTTCAAGACAGTTCTTCAGTTGACCTTGTCAGGTCCAATGGACAATCTTGTCTCATCCTGTGAACCTTCCCATTTCTCTTACCAACATATGCTGTATATTTCTTAATGGCTAAGAGTCTTATCAGGCTCCAGCTGGTCTTTCTTTTGTTTTCTCTCAGCCCCAGGCCATTGTTATCATGGATGCTTCCCTCCTAGGGTGAGGGGGTGGGTAAATTTCGAACGGGAGACAAACCAAAGTACCTGCACAGGCCAGTCTTCATATCAATGTCTTGAAGATGGGAAATGTTCTCTTAGCATTGCAGGCCTTTTAGGACTATCTCCTCAATATTGTGATAGCCGTCCAGTCCAACAATACTGCAATTGCATGGTACATAAAAAAATGGGGGGGGGGGGCACTCATATCCTCTGTACTGAGAGACCATGAGATTGTGGCAATGGGTGATATCCTCACAATGATTTCTTGATAGAAACTCACATCCTGGGGTCATCCAACATACTAGCAGACACCTTGAGCAGAAGCATCCTGATGCCATAGGAGTAGTCCCTCAATCTGAACATAACTGTGCCAGTGATCAGCCAGTGAGAGCAACCCTGCTGCAGCTTCTTTGTCTTCCTCTCCAACACCAAGTGCTGCAGCTTCTTTGCCCCCAGTCTTCCTGTAGAGACAATCACAAGGGACAGTCTTCTTCATACTTAACCCAATGGTCTCCTATATGTCTATCCTCAAATGAGCGTTTCTAGAAAGTGGCTCATTGCAAAGTGGCTGTAATTCTCATAGCCCACCTTTGGTCAAAGCAAGTATGGCTCCTTTTTTTGAAACCTCATCTGTTGCACCCTTTCGTTTTCCTTTGGAGATCATGAACACTAGATACAAGGAAAACAAAGGAAGGCCAACTATCCACTATGTTGCCCATCACTAAACTGACTGATGGCTAATGGTGCAGAGATAGTATCAGGCAGCATTATAGCAATGCATCAACATGACTGGCTGAGATAATGTGACTTTACAGACACCTTTAAGGCACCCTTACTGCATACCCCTTATGAAGACTCATTGGATGATACGATCATAGGATCATAGGAAGTAACTACACTAATGGCCCTATGGCCCTAACAAGCCTAGCCAAGTTCTACCCCTATTTCCATGATCAGCACCTATTGCCTCTGTCCAAGATGGATACAGGTGGAATCCTTGAGGTGAATTTACAGTTACCCATCCAATCATCAAGATTGTGTTTGAACAGAGCCAATGAAGTGCTCTGTTTGACATGAAGTGGAAGTCCGTTCCAAAGGTGTGGTAACCTCTTGGAGACAAATCTGCCCCTACAGCAGGTTCTATTAATGTCACATACCAGGTTAAGGTCTTTAGAGTGAGTAACCCGTGTACCATTTGACTTGCAGATATGCAGCATTTCCAATAAAGCAGGGCCAGAGATTGCCTTATATGCAAGGCAGAAATCATCTCTGAAAAGTCTGTACGAAACAGAATAAAGTGACAGTGATTTCAGATGATCCACATAAGACAGATGCTGAAGAACTTTAATTTTCCTTTTTGATGAACATTTGTGTTCTCTACAATTGCTGCAAGTGCTTGGAAAGGTACATACCAAAAGGGGCGTTGTACTCAATTATTGACCCGATGAGGAAAAAGTACAGGCAGGTTATAACTTCTTTTTTTCTGGATGCAGTACTCTTCCTCATTGTTTATTCCAAAAGTTAAGTATACTTTAGCAGAGTAAGCAGAAAGGAAAGATGCCTTCTGTCACTGGAGTTTATTTTTCTACCCCATCAGAGATCCTTTTCCAGGAATCAGGTAGCAAAGATCTCTGGTTTAAAACAGTGCAACTGTTTTTTTCTTTGACTCTTTTCTGGACAGGCTGCTACGTGCATAGAGGATAATTTAAATAGATACTGCCTTATAAACAATGAGTGGTCTGCAGAACTATCAGTTTAGAGGGCTGTTTCATATACAGACCTTTCCACCATTCCTAAGAAGTTCCCTGTTTGTTCCCCACTAGAGGCATTTGGAAGATATTTTTCCCTTCTGCAACAAACTCAGTCATTACAACAGCTTTGTGGGTGATCGAAATAATATCCAGAAGCTACATCATCCTCTAAGTTTCTACCCCTCAACTTGCTACAAAGGCACTTCAGAATATCCCACTCCACAAAAAATGGCTGCAATACGAGGAATTTCACAGTTTCCTCAAAAAAGAGATGCCCAAAAGGTTCCACCAAACCAGAGAGCATCCAGGGTCTACTCAAGATTCTTTGCAGTTCCAAAGATAAACATGGATCTCTGGCCCATTCTAGGCCTCAGCAGCTGAAACACACATGAAAAAGACCACATTACAGAGTATTAATGCACAGACCATTCTTCCACTCATGCAGATGGGAGACAAGATGTACTATACAGAATTTCAGGGTACTTATTATCACATCAATTTTACAAGAAAGTCAAGAAGTCTTCTCAACTTTCAGCTAAGAGCCTGTCATTATCAGCTCTGAACCCTGTCCTTCAGTCTTACCACAGCCCACTAGGCATTTACCAAATGCAAATCAGTGGTTGCAGAGCTGATAGGGTTCCAAGTTTTTCCTTTACATGCAGAAAAGGCTCCTAACTACAAACACAAAAGAATCTCTGATCTTAGAAAGAGACTACTTATTCCACTTGTGTCAGTCCTTGTTTATCTCCATAACATTGAAGATTCAAAGTGTGAGCCCACTCAATCCTTAGTCATTATAGGATGCCATCTAGACACAATATCTCAGGTTGTAAAACTTCCAGAGTCGAGGCTGAGCTCCCTTCAACTACAGGTACAGATGCTCATCAGAACTCATTCTTAACCTTTTATGCAGTCTAGCAGCCTCCATCACTCTAGTTCTCCATGCTAGATACTTCATGAATGTACTACAATAGACTCTACCTGTTCAGCACTTTCAATATACTCAGTCTCTTCATTACTCATTTAAACTGTCTACTCCGTATAGACAAACATAAGTTTGTCCCCCACAATATGTTTAACCTTATCATCTACCATTAAAATATTCCAATGTTGTAGAATCGCTTGCTGTACTTTAAACGTATTGTCACTGTAAGGTAAAACAAATGGTACCCTACGGGTAATATTATTGCTGTTGGAAACTGATCCTGTTATATCTTTTTTGGAGAAATAGGGCTTGGTTCTTGTTGTCCTAAGTGACTCTATATCAGAGTATACCTTGGAGATCTCACCAATGGTGTACCCCCTACTAACAAGTCCCTTTCTAAGTTCACAAAGCTCATGTTCAAAATGTGAATCAGTGCATGAGAGCCTGGACACCCTCATTGCTTGTCCTTGAATAATATTATGGAAAATTCTAGGATTATGCATACTACTTCGATGCAAAAAAGCTGGTCTATAGCATGGCTTCCGATGCACCTTAGTTAAATATGTATGGCCGGACTTATACACCGTAATATCGAGGAAGTTTATGCACTCCTCAGAGCAATCCATGGTAAGTTAAAAATGATCC
>NC_056726.1:1694088778-1694091278 GCF_019279795.1 Protopterus annectens
TGTGTGTGTGTGTGTGTGTGTGTGTCTGTGTTTGTGTGTGTGTGCATTCATGTATGTGTAATAGTCTATGCAGGTTTGCATATGTGTGTATGTGTAAGTGTGTGCATGTGTATGTTTGCTTTTCTGTGAATGTGTGTACATGTGCATATGTGTGTGTGCACATGTGTATGTGTGTTTGTATGTAGTATTTCTGTACGAGTGCATGTGCAGGTATGCAGGAATGGTTCAGTGTGTGTCCTTGGTGCTTCTGAGTCAATGTGTATCATGCTGACTGTATGTATAGGGATGGCAGTTAATATGCATGTGTGCATGTTTGTTTGTGTGCTTGTACATGTGCATCTGCATTTCTGTGAACACATAACAGTATGTCCATGAGTATGAGAGTGTTATTGTGTACTTAATGCCGATTGACCTTGTGATTGCTTAGAAGTCTGTGTTAATATGTGTGTGTGTGTGTGTGTGTGTGTGTGTGTGTGTGTGTGTGTATGGTGTATGTTTCTGTGCGTGTGTGTGTCTTTGAACGTGTCTGTGCATGTGTGCGTGTGTGTGTGTGTGTGTGTGTGTGTGTGTGTGTGTGTGTGTGTGTGGTGGTGTTGTTCATGCACATGTTTGTGTACAAGTGCACGTCTATATATTTATGAATTGCTAAGTTTGTCTGTAGATGAATACATGCCATGTTGACTGTATTGGCAAGAATGTCAGCATGTGCATGTGTGTGCATATGCATGTACATGTGTACGTATATTCAAGAGTGTGAGGGCGTACATGTATGCATGTGAGTGTGTGTGAGTGTGTGTGTTTGAATGTATATGCGTGCGTTATGTGTGTGCGTGTGTGTGTGTGTGTGTGTGTGTGTGTGTGTGTGTGTGTGTGTGTGTGTGTGTGATTTATGTTTCTGTGCATGTGTGTGTCTTTGAATGTGAAATCATAAAACAAAGTCAAACTAAGAAACTATTTGAACAAGTAGCTGAGACCTGCAAGGTATGACTCACCCAAAAGCATGAAGTAATACAAGTATTTTTAAATAAAACCAATTTAATACGAATTAAATACAAGAAACAGTTAAACACTTTTCATCCCACATAGTGGTGGGACTTCTTCAGACAAGCCTTGTCTAAAGAAGTCCCACAACTAGGTGGTCTTAGCTACTTGTTTGTGTCTTTGAACATGTATGTGCATGTGTGTGTGTGTGTGTGTGTGTGTGTGTGTGTGTGTGTGTGTGTGTTCAAGTGGGTGGGTGCATGTGTTTGAGTGTGTGTATAAGAGTAGAACTCTGTTAGGGTGTGTGTCATGCCAACTTTATGTGGACAGAATTCTGTGAATGTGTGTGTGCATGTGTATGTGTGTGTGTGTGTGTGTGTGTGTGTGTGTGTGTGTGTGTGTGTGTGTGTGTGTGTGTGTGTGTGTGTGTGTGTGTCTGTGTGTGTGTGTGTGTGTGTCTGTGCAGGTGTGTGTGTTCAGCGTGTGTATATCAATATGATTCTGTCATGCTAACTGTATGTGAAGGTTTGTGTATGAGTGCGTTTGCTTGTGTGTGCAGGGATGTGTGTGTGTGTGTGTGTGTGTGTGTGTGTGTGTGTGTGTGTGTGTGTGTGTGTGTGTGTGTGTGTCTGTGTGTGTCTGTGGGTGTGTTAATGTTTGTACATGTGATTTTGTGTTTGAATGTGTGTGTGTGTGTGTGTGTGTGTGTGTGTGTGTGTGTGTGTGTGTGTGTGTGTGTGTGTGTGTGTATGTGTGTGTGTGTCTGTGGGTGTGTTAATGTTTGTACATGTAATTTTGTGTTTGCATATGTGTGTGTGTGTGTGTGTGTGTGTGTGTGTGTGTGTGTGTGCGTGTGTGAGTATGTGTACATCTCTGTATGTACATCTGACTATTTAATGTCTATGTGTGTGTACATATCGTGGTATGTGTGCATGTTTGTAAGTGTGTGTGTGTGTGTCTGTGTGTGTGTGTGTGTGTGTGTGTGTGTGTGTGTGTGTGTGTGTGTGTGTGAGTGTGTGTGTGTTTGTGCGAGGTGTTGTTCATGAACTTGTTTGTGTTAAAGTGCATGTGTATGGATTTATGAATGGGTAAGTATGTGTGTAGATGAATACAGATTGACCATGTGACTGCATAGAAGTCTGTGTGAATGTGTGTGTGTGTGTGTGTGTGTGTGTGTGTGTGTGTGTGTGTGTGTGTGTGTGTGTGTGTGTGTGTGTGTGTGTGGGTGTGTGTGTATTTGAGTGTGTGTATGTGTGTTTGTGTGTCTGTGTGTGTGTGTGTGTGTGTGTGTGTGTGTGTGTGTGTGTGTGTGTGTTTTTCTCTGTCTGTGTGTGTGTGTCTTTGAATGTGTCTGTGCATGTGCATGTGTGTGTCTGTGTGTGTGTGTATTTGTGTTTGTGGGGGGTGTTGTTCATGCACATGTTTGTGTACAAGTGCACGTGCATATATTTATGAATGGCTAAGTGTGTGTGTAGATGAATACATCTGAGTCCATGTGTGCCATGTTGACTGTATTGGC
>NC_056726.1:1694129036-1694131536 GCF_019279795.1 Protopterus annectens
CAAGTTCTGATACCCTTGATAAATGTAAGCAGGGGCTTGGGAGAACCCTGGGAGATGAAACATTTACATATGCCCTTTGACAATTAGAGACATAGATGCCAAACCATGAATGAATTTCCTGCTCCACATCCAATTGTCCATGTTGCACATGAATTGAGCTAGGGAGGAACTCTGCATGTATGGGGAGCCTGTTCCAAAGATATGGTAGACTGTGGGATACATACCTGTCTCTCCAGCAAGTCCTATTTATATCACAGGTACAGCTTAAGTCCTTAGAATGGATAAATCTGGTGCTGTTTTTTTTTTTGTATATATGCAGGAGGTCTATCAGAGTGGTGTCTGACAATGCCCTTTATGCAAGGCATTGATTTCCCCTCAACAGCCTGTAGGAGACAGAATACAGGGAGAGGGCCTTGAGGTTGTCTGCACAGGACATTTTACTTACACCCTGTATTCTTTTAGTGAGGAACCTCTGTGGACATTCCAATTGTTGGATATGCTTGGTTAGGTATATACCAAAGGGGGCATTGTACTCAATGATAGATCTGATGAATGCCGAGTACAGTGGAACAATCACTTCCTTGGACTTAGATGCCATACTTTTGTTTATAATTTGCTCAACGAAGAATGATTTCCTCACTACTGTATACACATGATGGTCAAAGGCTAGATTACTGTCTATGTGTGTCCCTAAGTCCCTGACTATTGGGTCAACTCTAAGGTGTATGTTGTCAATATAATAGTTACCAGGGGAGGATGACTTCCTGAAGGATACTATTATGCATTTGTTGGCATTTAGTTGTGTCTATACATGGATATCTGTTTGTGTTTATGGGTCAGTATGTGTCCATGAGTATGAATGAGTTAGGGAGCGCATCATGCTGAGATACTATCTGTATGCAGAGATGTTTATTAATGTGTGTATTATATGTGTGTGTGTGTGTGTGTGTGTGTGTGTGTGTGTGTGTGTGTGTGTGTGTGTGTGTGTGTGTGTGTGTGTGTGTGTGTGTGTGTGTGTGTGTGTGTGTGTGTGTGTGTGTGTGTGTGTGTGTGTGTGTGTGTGTGTGTGTGTATTTTGATATGTGTAGATGTGTGGGTTTATGTGAGTGGGTCAGTGTGTGTGTCCATAAGTATGAATGAATGATGCTGACTGCATGTAGAGGGATGTTTGAGTGTGTGTGTGTGTGTGTGTGTGTGTGTGTGTGTGTGTGTGTGTGTGTGTGTGTGTGTGTGTGTGTGTGTGTGTGTGTGTTTCTGTGTTTCTGTGTTCACACGTGTTTCCTAGTCTAACAACCACAAGGGCCTTTTTAAGCTTAGCCATGCATTCCAAATTCCTGAGAAGTTGTGCTACCCTTGATAAATGTAAGCATGGGCTTCAGACATGAAACATTTACAAGCAGGGGCCTGGGAGATGAAACATTTACATGTGCCCCATAACCATTAGAAACATGCATGCGCCAAACCAGGAATGAATTTTGTGCTCCATATCCAATTGTCCATGTTGCACTTGAATTGGGTTAGGGAGGAGCTCTGCTTCACATCAGACTGTCAACATGGTTTTAGGTCTTTCCATAGCACTACTACTGCCCTGCTATCCTTCTCTGACTGCATCAATAAGCATTGCAACAACAACAGGCTCTCCACTGCACTCTTCATAGACCTATCAAAAGCCTTTGATATGGTGAACCATCAATTACTGCTAGACATACTAAAACAATTCTCATTCAACACACAGGCATTACAGTGGTTCAAGTCCTACTTAGAAAACAGACAGCAAGCTGTCCTCTGGGACAATAACCTTTCCACTCTTCTTCCTATTACTCTTGGGGTCCCACAAGGCTCCACCCTGGGACCTCTACTTTTCTCTATTTTCATCAATGACCTAAAGCTAAATATTCCTCAAGCTACTTGCATACAATATGCAGATGATTCCACACTAGTGTTTTCTGCCACCTCATCTGCTATGCTCAAAACCACTACACAGACATTGTTTAACTCAATTGAAAAAGGGTTTTTGCAATGCTGCCTCCTACTAAATGCCAAAAAAAAAAAATACTGATATTTACTCCCACACTGAAGCCCCCCCCCCCCCCATTGATCTTACTGTTAAATCTAGCAATGGTACAATAATTGCACCTGACCTGACCACCAAGCTTTTAGGTATAACAACTGATCAAAATCTTAACTTTGACATACCCATTAACACTACTATTAAAACTGTTAACAGAAAATTTGGCTCACTTTATAGGATAAAATCTTTCCTTACCCCTGAAGCCAGAACCACCATCGCCCATTCCCACCTGATCTCTACCCTCCTCTATGCTTCATCTATTTATACTAATCTTTCCAAAACTAAGCTAAACAAACTGGCACCGCCCTATACAACATTGCCAAATTTGCCACAGTCTGACCATATAGAACCCATCACTGTAAAAATCTCAAACAGCTAGGATGGCTAGAACTCCAAAACCAGCTACTATTTCAGGCAGTTACTATTACC
>NC_056726.1:1694144036-1694146536 GCF_019279795.1 Protopterus annectens
CTGCCCTGCTATCCTTCTCTGATTGCATCAATAAGCATTGCAAAAACAACAGGCTCTCCACTGCACTCTTCATAGACCTATCAAAAGCCTTTGATATGGTAAACCATCAATTACTGCTAGACATACTAAAACAATTCTCATTCAACACACAGGCATTACAGTGGTTCAAGTCCTACTTAGAAAACAGACAGCAAGCTGTCCTCTGGGACAATAACCTTTCCACTCTTCTTCTTATTACTCTTGGGGTCCCACAAGGCTCCACCCTGGGACCTCTACTTTTCCCTATTTTCATCAATGACCTAAAGCTAAATATGCCTCAAGCTACTTGCATACAATATGCAGATGATTCCACACTAGTGTTTTCTGCCACCTCATCTGCTATGCTCTAAACCACTACCCAGACATTGTTTAACTCAATTGAAAAAGGGTTTTTACAATGTTGCCTCCTACTAAATGCCAAAAAAACTAAATTACTGATATTTACTCCCACACTGAACCCCCCCCCCATTGAACTTACTGTTAAATCTAGCAATGGTACTATAATTGCACCTGACCTGACCACCAAGCTTTTAGATATAACAATTGATCAAAATCTTAACTTTGACACACCCATTAACACTACTATTAAAACTGTTAACAGAAAACTTGGCTCACTTTATAGGATAAAATCTTTCGTTACCCATGAAGCCTGAACCACCATCGCCCATACCCACCTGATCTCTACCCTCCTCTATGCTTCATCTATTTATACTAATCTTTTGAAAACTAACCTAAACAAACTGGCAACTTCCTATAACAACATTGCCAGATTTACCACAGTCTGACCATATAGAACCCATCTCTGTAAAAATCTCAAATAGCTAGGATGGCTAGAACTCCAAAACCAGCTACTATTTCAGGCACTTACTATTACCCATAAGATCCTCTTTCATTCCAACAATACTCCTATTCTCAGTAGCATAATCTCTCCATATAGAAATCTTACTACCCTTCGCTCAGCAAATAAATTACAAGTAACCATCCAGAAATCCCTTAATAAAGCAGGGGACTTCCTCTTCTCTAATTCCATGGGTAAGATTTGGAACAGACTCCCCAGCAGTCTACACTTACTTTCATCATTACCACTCTTCAAGCATCAACTAAAATTACACCTTAAAGCACAATGGCTATGCCCATGTACTAATGCAGATTAACACTAACTGTATAGTATAGTGCATTTTCCCCTTACTATAACCCACTAGTGGGTAAATAAAGCCTCCTCTCAGTTAATAGTCTAGTTTCTTTTTTCTTTCTTTTTACATGAAACTTACTTTGGTACATTTTTGGAGCCCTACTTCTGCTCTTGGCACTTTCATTGTCAGGTTTGTATAAATGCCACCTATGTTATATATGTGTAAATTTCTGAACAGGCATAATAATTAGCTAGAATGTTTCATCTCTTCCCTACTCTTCTGTAAAACAAATGTCAAACTATATACATCAGATATATGCTTCTAGAACTACTGCATTGCCAAAACTTGCATTCATGTTTTTCTATTGATGTTAGTTCCTTCTGTGCTACCCTACAGCATTTTGTATTTCATAATTTTTAGCGTTTTGTGCCATTACTCCTTGATGCTAGTTTCTACTATGTGAGTCTGCAGCTTTACTGTACTTGTGTTTTCAACATGTATTAGCTTATGTTGCTGTATTGCTTTTTATTCCTGTTACATTAGTTTAATCTTGGAGCTTTTCTCCAAGGGCCTCTACTGAAAATGGACATGTATCCATTTGGACTAGTCCGGTCAATAAATGTAAAATTAAAAAAATAAAAATAAAACAATGAATGGGGAGCCTGTTCCAAAGATGTGGTAGAATATGGCATACATACCTGTCTTCCAGCAGGTCCTTTTTATATCACAGGTGCAGTTTTAGTCTTTAGAATGGATAAATATGGTGCTGTTTGTTTTGTGGATATGCAGGAGGTCCATCAGAGTGGTGTCTGACAATGCCCTGTATGCAAGGCATAAATGTCCCCTCAACAGCCTGTAGGAGACAGAATACAGGGAGAGGGCCTTGAGGTGGTCTGCTAGGACATTTTACTTACACCCTGTATTATTTTAGTGAGAAACCTCTGTGGACATTCCAATTGTTGGATATACTTGGTTAGGTATATACCAAGGGGGGCATTGTACTCAATGATAGGTCTGATGAATGCCAAATATGGTAGAACAATGACTTCCTTGGACTTAGATGCCATACTTTTGTTTATAATTTGATTAACAAAGAATGATTTCCACACTACTGTAGACACATAATGGTCAAAGGCTAGATTACTGCCTGTGTGTGCCTCTAAGTCCCTGACTACTGGATCAACTCTAAGGTGTGTGTTGTCAGTATGATAGTTACCAGAGGTGGAAGACTTCCTGAATGATACTATTATGCATTTGTTGGCATTTAGTTGTGTGGCTATGCGGATATCTCTTTGTGTGAATGGGTCAGTGTGTATCCATGAGTATGG
>NC_056726.1:1694154036-1694318072 GCF_019279795.1 Protopterus annectens
GATAAAATCTTTCCTTACCCCTGAAGCCTGAACCACCATCGCCTATACCCACCTGATCTCTACCCTCCTCTATGCTTCATCTATTTATACTAATCTTTCCAAAACTAACCTAAACAAACTGGCAACTTACTATAACAACATTGCCAGATTAGACACAGTCTGACCATATAGAACCCATCACTGTAAAAATCTCAAATAGCTAGGATGGCTAGAACTCCAAAACCAGCTACTATTTCAGGCACTTACTATTACCCATAAGATCCTCTTTCATACCAACAATACTCCTATTCTCAGTAGCATAATCTCTCCATATAGAAATCTTACTACCCTTCGCTCAGCAAATAAATTACAAGTAACCATCCAGAAATCCCTTAATAAAGCAGGGGACTTCCTCTTCTCTAATTCCATGGGTAAGATTTGGAACAGACTCCCCAGCAATCTACAATTACTTTCATCATTACCACTCTTCAAGCATTAACTAAAATTACACCTTAAAGCACAATGGCTATGCCCATGTACTAATGCAGATTAACACTAACTGTATAGTATAGTGCATTTTCCCCTTACTATAACCCACTAGTGGGTAAATAAAGCCTCCTCTCAGTTAATAGTCTAGTTTCTTTTTTCTTTCTTTTTACATGAAACTTACTTTGGTACATTTTTGGAGCCCTACTTCTGCTCTTGGCACTTTCATTGTCAGGTTTGTATAAATGCCGCCTATGTTATATATGTGTAAATTTCTGAACAGGCATAATAATTAGCTAGAATGTTTCATCTCTTCCCTACTCTTCTGTAAAACAAATGTCAAACTATATACATCAGATATATGCTTCTAGAACTACTGCATTGCCAAAACTTGCATTCATGTTTTTCTATTGATGTTAGTTCCTTCTGTGCTACCCTACAGCATTTTGTATTTCATAATTTTTAGCGTTTTGTGCCATTACTCCTTGATGCTAGTTTCTACTATGTGTGTCTGCAGCTTTACTGTATTTGTGTTTTCAACATGTATTAGCTTATGTTGCTGTATTGCTTTTTATTCCTGTTACATTAGTTTAATCTTGGAGCTTTTCTCCAAGGGCCTCTACTGAAAATGGACATGTATCCATTTGGACTAGCCCGGTCAATAAATGTAAAATTAAAAAAATAAAAATAAAACAATGAATGGGGAGCCTGTTCCAAAGATGTGGTAGAATATGGCATACATACCTGTCTTCCAGCAGGTCCTTTTTATATCACAGGTGCAGTTTTAGTCTTTGGAATGGATAAATATGGTGCTGTTTGTTTTGTGGATATGCAGGAGGTCCATCAGAGTGGTGTCTGACAATGCCCTGTATGCAAGGCATAAATGTCCCCTCAACAGCCTGTAGGAGACAGAATACAGGGAGAGGGCCTTGAGGTGGTCTGCTAGGACATTTTACTTACACCCTGTATTCTTTTAGTGAGGAACCTCTGTGGACATTCCAATTGTTGGATATACTTGGTTAGGTATATACCAAGGGGGGCATTGTACTCAATGATAGGTCTGATGAATGCCAAATATGGTAGAACAATGACTTCCTTGGACTTAGATGCCATACTTTTGTTTATAATTTGATTAACAAAGAATGATTTCTTCACTACTGTAGACACATAATGGTCAAAGGCTAGATTACTGCCTGTGTGTGTCTCTAAGTCCCTGACTACTGGATCAACTCTAAGGTGCGTGTTGTCAGTATGATAGTTACAAGAGGTGGAAGACTTCCTGAAGGATACTATTATGCATTTGTTGGCATTTAGTTGTGTGGCTATGTGGATGTCTCTTTGTGTGAATGGGTCAGTGTGTATCCATGAGTATGACTGAGTTAGGGTGTGCATCATGCTGAGAGAATGTCTGTATGCCGAGATGTCTATTTGTGTGTGTGTGTGTGTTTGTGTGTGTGTGTGTGTGTGTGTGTGTGTGTGTGTGTGTGTGTGTTTGTGTGTGTGTGTGTGTGTGTGTGTGTGTACATCATGCTGAGAGACTGTCTGTATGCAGAGATGTCTATTTGTGTGTGTGTGTGTGTGTGTGTGTGTGTGTGTGTGTGTGTGTGTGTGTGTCTGTGTGCGTGTTTATTTGAATGGGTCACTGCATGTCCATGAGTATGAATGAGTCATGTTGAGTGTCTGTGTGCAGGGATGTGTGTGTGTGTATGTGTGTGTGTGTGTGTGTGTGTGTGTGTGTGTGTGTGTGTGTGTGTGTGTGTGTGTGTGTATGTGTGTTTACATGTGCATGAATGTGTACATCTGTGTGTTTACATTTGCATGTCTGTGTACATGTTTATGCATGTATATGTGTGTGCATGTGTTCATGTGTATCTGTATGCATATGTGTGTGTGTGTGTGTGTGTGTGTGTGTGTGTGTGTGTGTGTGTGTGTGTGTGTGTGTGTGTTTGTTTATCTGAGTGGCCAGTGTGAGTCCATCAACATGACTGAGTTAAGGTTTGTGTCGTGCTAACTGTATGTGCAGGAATGTCTGTGAGTGTGCATGTCCATGAATGGGTCACAGTGTGTTCATGCATCTGATAAAGTTAGGGTGTGTCTGCTAAACATACCTCTCAACCTCTTAGTTTATGAAATCTAGAAAAAGAACAACAAAATGGGGGACAAAGGCCCAAAAATAGGGTCATAGTTTAAATATTACTTATCAGCTTAGAAAGCTGCTAGAGCAATAGGATTTGTTTTAATATAATTTTTTGAAGGATTTGAAGTCTAAACCTCAAATGTATGTCATTATTTAGTGACTTCAGTCTTCAGATCATCCCAGTGATTTGCCAGAGATCCACAGATTTTATGAGGAGCAGGCCAGAAATATGAGCACAAAATCTGTGCATTCTGAGAAAATCTGTGCAGTTAAGAGGTATGCTGCTGAGTGACAGTCTGTGTGCAGAGATGTCAGTGAGTGTGCTTATGTGTGTATACGTGTGTGTGTGTGTGTGTGTGTGCGTTTTATGCATTTGTGTATTTGTATGAATGTGTCAGTTTGTGTCCATGACTAAGTCTGAGTCCAGATGTGTGTCATGCTGACTGTATGTGCAGGGATGGCTGTGTGTATGAATGTGTGCGCTTGCATGTGTGCATATGTGTGTGTGTGTGTGTGTGTGTGTGTGTGTGTGTGTGTGTGTGTGTGTGTGTGTGTGTGTGTGTGTGTGTGTGTGTGTGTGTGTGTGTGTGTGTGTGTGTATGTGTGTTTGTGTGTGAGGGGGTGTACTTGTGTATCTGTGTGTATGAATGTTTTCATGTTTGAGAAAGAGTGAATGAGGTGAGAACCTGTGCCAGTGCATGGGCTGCCAGTGGTAATTATGTCCAACAATTGCTGTTTAGCACTGGTATAACACCAGATTCAGATACATGGCCAAACTTGAAACTGGTCAGTGCTGATCAGTGCACTACCCTGGTAAACATGTATAAATAAAATAAATTAAATAATAATGAGGTCTTCATCACTGTGACTGAATATGTCTTTGTATTTCAATTCCAAATTTTTGGCCAAAGTAGTTTCTGTTAGCACAGGCAAAGTTTTTTGAATCCCAGCCTATATCTTTCTCTGCTCACATACTTTTAAATAAACAAAAAAATATATATTTTCCTTTCAGATAACCATGTTATGAAAGCTAATCCCTATATTCTGTAAGGCTTTCCATATGTCAAATTGTGCAGTCTAGTAATAGGGTTTACCATTTGTATTTGTGGTGCAGTTCTTATGGTTTTAAAGTTGTGCTTGTGCCAAATCCATAACAAGCACAAAGTTACCACAATCTTCTTTGCACTTATTAATGTAGTTGTACCCTTCTTGTTTTAGCAGGTAAATGTTATTGAACATCAGTTTTTCTGTTCTGATATACAAGTCTTAAGGGTTTTATATCTTTTTTTTTTTTTTAAGTTTACTTGATATGCCCAACAGTAACCCTTTGAAGGTTTATGAATTATGTTGCTCTGCACTGGTAAGTGCAAGTTATGCTTATATATTCCAAATTCAGTATTCTGCTTGTGCTACTATATATATATATATATATATATATATATATATATATATATATATATATATATATATATATATATATATATATATATATGTGTGTGTGTGTGTGTGTGTGTGTATATGTATAGGTTCTTACCACTAGGGGATGCAATTAATGGGAATTGCAGTGGTGATGCTATTAATTAATAGTCTACTAAACTAATTGCCTAGTCTAACCCATGATCCTGTCAACATATAAATGCATAAATTATGTGAAACAAGAGCCTGCTCCACAGAAATCCAACAGAACTTAAATTGGTCTCAAAGTAGTAATGTTGCATAAGGAAACTACCAATGACTTCTTCTTCTTTCGGCTTTTCCCGGTTAGGGGTCACCACAGCGAATCACTTGTCTGCTCATGATTGGCAGTAGAGTTTTATGGTGTCGAGTTGCCAGCCCAGTGCCCAACCTTCCCCGGAAGGCACACACATGCACACACTCATACCTAGGGTCAATTTAGAGTGTCCAGTCCACCTACAGCATGTTTTTGGGATGTGGGTGGAAACAGGAGCACCTGGAGGAAACCCACATGACCACAGGGAGGACATGACTACTTTGTAAAAATCGGTGGTGCAGGGTCTTGGTTAATGTCATCATGGAGGTTTTGTATGTCGAGTTCTTAGTCTTTTTATAAATGCATAAATGTTTTCCTGGTAAGACACAGTAGCTATAGTATAGATAATGCTCATATTTCCCTTAACAAACTAATTAACAGAATCCTAATACATTCTTTGGAAGTGGGAGCAAGTGTTCTCAAATTTAATTTTTTTTAATGTGCAATAAAATGGTTAATGAATCTAGAAATATCTTACAGGAACCCATACCACAACTGAATGTCAAATGATCAACCTTGCTATATAGTCTGAAAATGTTAAAGAACCAATGATCCACAAAACAAAACTGCCTTTTAAGATATCCTATCAAAAAATGTAATATGTAGCTGCTGATCTCCAAAACTAAACTTGTCTTTTCCAGATATTCAAATACAAGTGTCTTTTTTGAGTAAAGTGTACATATAGTAGTAGTGATGTTATAGGAAGTAGGAGGGACATTTCATGGAGTAAGGGGGAGGGGCTTATTCATATTCTTTCAGTAAATGGAAGGAGATGCTCTTATTTGTAGAGAATATCCATTAGTACATCACTAGACCTTCACTATGTCATGTCAGTCAGACCACATTTATTTAATTGCTTATTTTGTTAACCAGTTAAGTCCCAGTAGGCATATCCTTTTTCCAAGATAGAATTGTAGTATTCAGACTCACTAGGGGAAATTTGGTCAGGGCACTGAAGAAATTTATATGCCACTTTATTTTTTCAAACTAATCTAAGGTATTGATTATTTGTTATTGCATGTGATATTCATTTAATGCTGTCATTTTTTACTTTGAGGCTATATACTGAAAATTTCAAAGAAAAAATATATTTGCAAGGATGTTGTCATTGGAGACCGACTTTTTGAGTATGGGCATCTGTAACAGGCCAATTAATAGAGCTCCAGTTGAGTGATTGTGACTAAGCTGAAATGTTAAGGCTTGCCTACAGAAATACTATGTTCCATAAAGCATGAGTCAAAGCTGATCTCGATTCCTGGAGGTACTTTTCATGAGCAGACATATGGAAAAGGTAAGTGGTGATCTGATGTGCAACCTGGATTTGGAATTCTGTGATTCAGGAGAATGAAGGTAAGAATTCTAAATTGTATTTGCTAGGAGAATCTCCACTCGCCCCTGCTGGAGTGAGTCTCAGTGTCAAATCAATGCCTGCTGTTCTGGGAGCATAACTCTCACCTCTTAGATCAAGAAATCTGGACAAAGCCATAAATAGAAGTGGGACAAAGGCCCAAAAATTGGGACAAGTTTTAAATATTGCTCTTACAAATATAGAAAGTTAATAGAACAGCAGGTTTTGCATTAGCACACATTTTCTGAAGGGGATGAAGTCTGAAACTCAAATGGCTGTCATTATTTTCTAACATAAGTCTTCAATAATTTCACACTAATATGCTAGAAAAACACAATTTTAAGCAAAAATGGACCAAGAATATGAGGCAAAATCTGCACATTCTATGAAAATCTATACAGTTGAGAGGCATGTTTGGGAGGATTTTTCAGAGGAAGTAACTTGACACTTGTGCCCATGCCAATATTCAAAAGTGACAGCAACAGAGATCCCAAAAACATTTCAACTTTTACATTTCAAGACTTAGACAACAGCTCCATAAGATAGGATAGCCTTTTCTAAGACAATTTGCAAGTTGTTGGAATTTACACTACAGCAGGAGCACATGAAAATTCACATACAGAAAGAAGACTTATTTATGTGACTTTTGAAAGAATCATACCGCTCAACCTCTCAGTGCAAGAAATCTGGACAAAGACTAACAAAATGGGTGGACAAAGACCCAGTAATAGGGACATCTTTTAAATATTACTCTTATAAGCTTAGAAAGTAGAAGTTAAGAAAACAAAAGAACCTACAGACATTTGGAATATGGAGTTAACCTTAAAACTGTATGAAGTTTAAGGAGCATTTACTTAATATGATTTTTGTTAATTAAGGCAAATAACTATTATTTTTCAATGATTAGTCAAAAGCATGTTACCACTGCAGAGATTTAGATAATGTGTCTGTTAATTATATATAAAGGTTGTGAAAGTTTTGGTCATACAAGAATTATTTGAAGTAGGAAATGCTCTAACAGTAAGTGACTGTTATAAGAACAAAAATACTATAGTGTGGGGAAAATGAAGAACAGGAAAACGTTTGACATACTTTATACAGAAAAGCAAGTCTATAGAGTAATAGTTCTAGAAATTAAACTGAGGTTGGATCTCAGAAATTCCAAATGAGACATAAAGAAGTGAAGAGGTACAGGAGGATAAATATGGTATGGTACTATGTCACAGCTTTGTAATGGTACAGGTAGATGAGGGCCAAGTAGGTTCAGCTGAGATGTGTTAAGGGTCGATTGCAAAGATGCTTGAAAGAGTAAACAAAAAAACAATGTAAACATCAAATTAATATTGTTAAAATTATTTCCTTAAATATTAGCAGTTACAGAAATAAATTGAAAAGATGCATTTGTGAACAGATAGAAGTAAATAAGTTACACATAATTTTCTTCAAGATTTGAGCTATAGAAATGAGTGGGGAAAGGCATGGATTCGAGCACAGATGAGAAGTAGGACTGGTTGCTGTTTTGACACTCAGATTTATGCAGAATTAATTGTTTTCTTGTGCTCTTTTCCTGGAATGTTACTATTGGATGTGTTTGTTACTAAACTAAGGAAACATAAGCTGTGACTGATAGGCCGATGGTTTCATAGGTTTCGAGAATATGCTCATGGCCTATTGACCATCATTGAGCTTGATGCCCTGGATCCCATACTGGTACTTGTTACAGCCTATAATAGTTTGCCATGATTTGGGGAAGGAGGAGTGTATTCCACAAGGATGGATATTTTTGAAAGATGAAGTTGTCAAACTGTACCGAGTGGTGATATAGAATTATTTTGTACCGCATGCCTTTATGGATAAATACCTACCACATGCAATGATTTAATATGCGTGTATCAAGAAAAAAATAAAAGAAAACTGGGAAATAATTAAAAACATGATGTTTTTTATAAATTACTGACCCTGTATGAATAATGTGTGATTATAACTGGCATACAGAGAAAAGAAGAAGACAAAAATGATAGAAGGGACGTTATTATTTCTGAGGATGGATACATACACATGTAAGGGAGGTGGATATCGGAATGATTACTATCTACTTTTAAGTAAACTCTGATTTGTCAAAATATAGGATGAAAACTTTGGATTCATCCTTTTCAGAGCATAGAGTCTTACTGTTTTCTTCAAGACAGCAATTTGCAAGATTGTATGACACATAAAGATATGTAAAGTAGATATAACATTTAGAATCAATAAAGTCATAAACGCTTTATCTTTATTATGCAGAGACATAAGAAGATGTGTGTGTTTTTGGAAAGTTGGTCTCAGTGGTGAGCAGCTCTTCAATAAAATATAGGAGGAAGTAAACAATACAGGTAAAATATTAGGAGGAAGAGATGCAAAATAGCTATGTATAACTGGAGGAGAGTTTAGAACAGTTTTATTAAGACAAGTGAAACTTTATAAGAATAACTAAGTTTAAATGAAGAATTGATTCACAAAGCAAATATATTTATATACAGAGGAAAAATACTGCAATGGCTTGTTATCAGACACAGAAGCAAAGTGTATTTTTAAACAGGAGGGAATTACACTAGTGGTCACAAATTTGTAAGAAACTTATTTAAGGAAGATAAAATGCAACCGGTTGTGAAATGGATAATAAGAACTAGACAGCAGAAGCAAAGGTTAAGAAAAAAAAGAAATAGAGAAATAGAGTTAGAAGATAAATGGAGGCTTGAATAAATCACATTTAGTTGGAGAATCAGAAAAGTATGGCCTAATACATCATGTTTCCAGTGTAACTGTGACAATTGGAAACATTATCTGAGTTGTTTAATGAGTGATTTTGAACAGGCATTAATGGAAATCTTGTTGGAGGAATTATCAAATTCATAGGTTCATAGGTTCATAGGTTCATAGGTTCATACTAGGCTATCTGCCCAAGGGCATTTATAAGCCTAGCCCATAGTTATGTGGCTTTCGCCACCCCTTTAGTTTGAATAAAAACTATGCCTATCATTTTGCTGTGCCTCTGTCAAGCAGTGACGCTGAAGTAATCCCTGGGGTATATCTGCAATCTCCCATCCATTGGTCAAGATTCCTCTTGTGAAGGTAAAATAGGAAACTGGCAATTGGAGATCGCTTACCATATTCAATACTGACTAAACATTCATGACAAAATTATACGAAATACGAATGGATGGTATTTTGGTGCACTTATTAGAATCTGAGGTGTATGTGTTAGGTAAAGTTAAAAACTGAAGGTTGACACTTACTGCAGTTAGGAAAAATTATTGAAAAATATACACCCCAATTAATTAAACAATAAATCATCTTATCAACCAATAACGGTGGAAAATGAAATCAGCACTATGGTTGGTGAGAGGCCCAAGTTTAGTTATAAAAATAAAAAGAATTTAAAAAGAATATTATGTCATAGACTTGGGAATGAAGTTTTGACTCATTCCACTAATACAGTACCTTGCTATAACTGCAATCAATGTAGTTATATTAATGTTGGCACGATGTTTAAGCAACCAGTGACTGGTAAGTTTTTTACTTTCCTAACTGGAAGTACCTGTAGAACAGAAAATGTAATATATCTTCCCCAGTGTTGCTCCTGCACTGCGTTCTATATTGGTAAAACCAATAGACAGTTCAGGGAAAGAATAAGGGAGCACGCTTATCAAGTCAGGATAGGAGATGAACGTAATGCCTTAGCAAAACATCAAAAGCTAAAGGGATACACACATAATTTTACTTTTTTTGTTATACAGACCATAAATAGTAGTTTTAGGGGAGGGGACTTGGAATCCTATACATTAGAGTTAGAAACTAGGTGGATTATTAGATGCAAGGCTGACTACCCGCCTGGATTGAATGATAAAGTCAGCCTGCAACCTATTTTAAAAAGAAGGAGAATAGGGAGAAGATTTAAACATTAAATGAAGTTTTTATTGTAGTTTTTTAATACACTCTATATGTAGTTTTTTAACATATTTCATATGTATGTCTTGGTTCTGTTTTTAAGTGAGAAGTTTACTAAGTAAGCTACACCCAGTTATTGGTTGATAAGATGATTTATTGTTTAATTAATTGGGGTGTTTAATTGGATTGGGTATATAAAGACTGTGATTTGTTGCATTTGTACAGTCTGAAGAAGCCGTTTTTGGTGAAAGCGCTTACTGCAGTTAATAAAGGACGTTCTGTTTTTAAAGAAAAGCTTGACTATATGGTTTACTTTGATTTGTCATAGATGTAAGCCCTTGCGTTCCTGTTTATGACTGACTGGTTTATATTTCTCGATTTTGCCGCAGGAACGCTGCTCTTCTGGTGGAATACTTTTGTGTTTAGGAAAAATTATTGAAGTGATAAAGAAAGGTCAATAAGTGTATTAGGTCCTCAAGCAGATTTTTGTCCGGGAAGTAGTGGTGTTGAATTTTACTTATAGCTGGGTTATATATAATTTTACGTGTTGAGAGAATTTGGGTGTAATTTAGATGCTGCAATAATTCTTCCAATTTAGACTTTTTGCAGTAAAGTAGTGATGTATTCTATGACTTGTATTAGCTGCAAGTCTAGCTGTCTCATTGTAAGACTATTGTAGTTTAGATGTCAGAGTGGCTTGAAAGTTAATCAAGATGGAAGACCCATATAGTAGAGAGGGGAGTAGGTATGTAGTGGCAAGAGAGACTGGTAGATGCAGTAAGGAGTTTTGGGTTCTGTTAAGCATTCTTAGTTTTTTGTTAGTTTTTTTATTTTACTCATTATGTAGCGGTCATATTTGAGCTGGTCATCTATTGCAACTCCCCCCATCAGTTTTGTTTGGGGCACTTCTCAGTTGGGATCTTGTTTAATAATGTGATTTTAAAGTTATGGTTCTCATGAGTAAGTGAGTTTTGAGAAAATAAAAGTAGTTTGGCTTTCTATGGATTAAGAAGCAGTTGGTGGATTGTAAGCCAGTTTTCACTAGAGTTAAAGGCATTTTGTGCAATCTTTTCTAAGTTTTCTAAATTGACTGAGATACAGATAAGGGTTGAATTGTCATCATACTGGGTAATGCATGCTTGTTTTACTGAAATATGAAAATTGTTGATAAAGATATTTAGATAGAAGATGACCAAAGTTAGAGCCTTGTGAGACACCGCCTGCATGGTAGTGTTTTGACAAAGAGTTATTAAATGACTGAAGAATAGGTTGTGAGATTCTGAGATAACTATTGTGGCTAGTTATCTAGTAGAAGTTTTTTTTTGTAAGACACAGCGATGAATACTTTTGGTGAGTCTATGAATAAGGATGATATGAGTATACCTCTATACCTCTATCCCTGACTTTATTTATGTTGTCTGAAAAAGTTATGAGGGCAGTTGTTGTGCTATTGCCAGGTCTAAAATCATGTTAGGTATTGATTAGTAATTTTTCCTCTAAGAGGGACTGAAGTAGTTGTTTCTGGACACATTTTCCAATATTCTTGAAAGGCTGAATAAGATGGCAGTGGGTCAGAAATTAAATATATTAGTAGAGGTGCGATCTTTGTGGAGAGGGATGATAAGGCATTTTCCCAGATTCTTATAGTGGCCTGTTTAAAAGGATAGAGATTGGATATGCAATGTGTTAGTAGTAATTTTGAGGTATTCAGCAAGAAGATTATTATCAGATGGTAAGTAGGGTTTAAGTTTGGCCACTATTTTTTTTATGAATGAGGGAGTGTCTAGTTTTAGTGTGAGAGTGGTGTTATTAGTGGATAGGTATAGACAGGAGTGAAGGAAGTGAGGAAAGAATTAATTGCAACCAGTAGCTATACTGTTAATAAAGTATGAGTTAAACTTGGTGGCTGTTTCTAAGGGGACGTTATTGGGACATGAGTCGGGGGCATTGTTAGTTGCCATGTGTAATGTCCAAAGGATGACCAGGATTCTTGGGGTTATAGCTGCTTTTGATTTGCAAATTTAAATTGTATTGTTTCTTATCAAGGCTGACTTGCTTTTTGGTAAGGTTACAAAATTCTTTAAAGTGCTAAAGGTTTTGATGAGTTTTAAGTTTATTGCAGTCTTTCTATGCATTGTCTCTATTTTTCATGAGCCTTTTACATCGATTAGTAAGCTGGGGCAAATTTAGATTTTACTGTCTTCCTACATATTGTTTCAAGGCTCTTTGGAATATTTAAAAAAGTTTAACTCAACCTTTTGTACTACCTTATCTAGCTGCAAGGCTTTTAGAATAGTCCGATTAAATCAGTTTAGAGCAGCAAAATGTATTTAAGGTTATATTTTGAAAGATCATGAGTATTGTTGTATACTTGTTGTTTGGTATGGACATTATGTCTGACAACATATGTAGAACAGTGATCACTAATGGATTTGAGAATGGTTCCTGATGTAATGTAGTTGCTAGGATTGGGGACCAGAATCCGATTAATAATGGGACTAATGTCCTGGGATTTGCTGTAGTGAGTAGGAAAGGAGGAGAGGTGCTGGTTAAGCTGTTTGTAACCATAAAGGGTGATGCTAGAAGAAGGATAGTAAGACATAAAAGTACTCCAGTTGATACTGACATCACAAAGGATGATTATTTCACTAGTAATATTGTCTGAGATCCAGTAAAAGATATGTTCAATGGTGGATATATTGTTTGTTTCTGGGGAGATATATAGAAGACCTATACATAGGTGTTTATGGTCATTTAATTTTATTTAGGAAATTTGTAGCTCTGCATTATTGAATTTGGGTAGAGTTTTTATAACAGGAGAAACTTTGAATTTGTTGGGGTAGAGAATAGCTACTCATTCATTTTTTTTTGTTTAGACTGTCAGCTCTAATGATGCTATATCCTGTGGGAAGAACTTCTGAATCTTTTACTTGAGGTGTTTGCCATGTCTATTTAAGGGCAACAATATCTGGTACATAATAATAGGAATCATAGAAATCACAGGAAGTTACTAGGCTATTGGCCCTGAGTTCCTTATAACCTTAGCCAAGAGTTTAGCCCATGTTTAGACAAGTCAACACCTGATGCCCCTGGCCAGCAGGGACATAGGTGGAATCTCAGGGGTGTATTTTCTGTTTCCTATCCAGTTATCCAGGTTGCGCTTAAAAAAGCATAATGAGGCCCTCTGCTTGAAGTGGAGAGGGAGTATATTCCACAGAAGGAGGAGTCTCTGGGGCACAAATCTGTCCCACCAGAAGTCCTATTGATGTCACAGACCAGGTTGAGGTCACAGGTGTGGGTTAACTCGAGTGGAGCTTGACTTGCAGATATGCAGCAGTCCCATCATGGTGAGGTCTGAGGTTGCTTCGTATGCCAGACAGAGGTCATCTCTGAGGAGTCTATATGAAACTGAGTAGAGGAACAGGGCTTTTAGCCTATGTATGTAGGATGGATGTTTGAGGTCCTGGAATCTCCTGGTGAAGAGCTTCTGTGGTGTCTCCAGCTGCTGCATGTGCTTTGTGAGGTACATGCCAAAAGGAGAATTATACTTAATAACGGGCCTTATAAGGGAAGAATACAGGGATGTTATGACCTCCTTGTCCCTGGATGAGATACCCTTACTTATGAGGTGGGCCATTTAGAAAGCTTTCCTTACAATGTACAACATGGTGGTCAAAAGTCAGGTTGCTATTAACCTGGGTGCCCAAATCCCTCAAGACTGATTGCGTGGTTAGGACATTATTATTAATGTGATAATTTGTGGGGACATCACTCTCCCCAGAGGGGATGATGATGCATTTTCCGTATTCAGCTTAAGGCCATGTTCTGGCACCAGTCATTTGTTTGGGTGAGGCCCTCTTGGAGGATGCCCACATCACTAGTGGAATTGATGACAGTGCTCACTTGCAGTCATCTGCAATCCTGGTCAGCTATAACCCACTGGTTTTGGCCTGCACCTCAGAAAAGTATATCCCAAATAACAGAGGGCCCAAGACTGAGCCCTGGGGTATGCCACTCACTACGGGTCTACTGCTTGAGGTGGCTTCCCCTATTTTGAATAGGTGGATTCTATCATTGAGCCAGCTGGTAACATACAGATTGATGCCTAGTTGAAAGAGTTTATATATTATGCCTGAGTGGGGAATAGTGTTGAATGCTTTGGTCAAGTCAAGGTAGATGGTGTGAACTGTCTTTCCCTCGTCCATGGTTTTGCTGACTGTCTCAAAGAAGTTTGCCAGATTTAACAGACATGATCTCCCCTTGATGAAGCCAAACTGTCTGGGATCGAGCGTTTGGAGGTTGCCAATGTCCTTGTTAATGAGGTCCAGGATAATCCTTTCTCTGGCCTTACAGATCAGGCTAGTTAGGCTGATGGGTCTGTAATTTCCCGTATCAGTGGACACTTCAAATTTGTGCAAAGGAATGACAATGGCTGTCCTCCACTCAGCTGGGACAAAGCTGGTACTCAAACTTTGGTTGAATAGGGTGCCTAGTGGTGGTGTAAGTTCCTGCCTGAGTTCATTAAGGATGCAGCCTGGGATGTTATCAGGTCCCATGAGGTTGAATTTTTTTGCCTTTGAGATGATAGTAATAATCTGTTCCCTAGAGATAAGGTGAGGGGGGCAGCTACTGGGGATGTCCTGATTTAATGATGGGGGGAGACAGAGGGGTGACATTTTCACTGAATCTGTCAATCAGCAGATTGGCTATATCTACAGCATTTGTTTATGTGGTATTCTTGACCACCACTTCTGAGCAGATCTAGGAATTCCTTTGAGATTGTGGACATTTATGAAGAAGGCCTTATGACTGTCTATAGTAGATATGGCCAAATGGGACTTGAAGTTTGCTTTGGATGTTTTCACTAGTGCTTTTATTTGCTTATTCAGGCTAAGAAGAGATTGCTTCCAGTTGGGCACTTGCTCTTTCTTGGTCCTGGAGAGCAATTCTTTCCTTTCATTATAGAGTTTATTTATTGTAGATATCCATCAGACAGGTTTACTCTTCCTTGCAGAGGATAATGTTGTCCTATCACGTATTCCTGACTCCATGGCACTACATAAATGCTTGTATAGTACTTTGGTGTATATTTGGATATTGGTACCAATTTCTACAGAGGGAAGGGGGCTGTGAAGCTGTTTATATCATCCCGCAGGAGGTTGTAATCAGCTTTGGAGAAGTTTTTTTGTTTGACCCATGCTAGAGGGGAGTTGGGGGAGATGGTGACTTCAAAGGTGACTGCTTTATGGTCAGTTCTTACCAGGGAGGATGATGCTGTAGGGATGCTGCAGTGGTTACTCATGTTGGTTAATAACAAGCCCAAGATATTATCACCTCTTGTGGGGATATCAACTAGCTGTTTCAAGGTGTTTGCATTGACAAAATCAAGGTATCTCTGGGCATTTGTGTTCTAGCATGAGTAGTTCTTCATATCTATGTTTGGATAGTTGAAGTCATCCAGTTGAATCTTGATAGATTTAAAGAGGTCCAGATAGGCGGAGTGGGCATCTTGAGTCAAATTTTGGAGGTCTGTAGCTAGCTATGTTTTGAATAGGAGTCTTGCAATGGTTAACTGCATCTAGGGTGTCTCCTGTGTGTTATACTATTTGACCAGTCTGAAGGTGTGTATGACTTTAATATATACTGAAATGCCACCTCCTTTGGCTTTGCTGCCCAAAGTTTTCGGTGTGAATGTATGATAGGATGAGTAAGCTAGGTAAGGCTAGGGTGCTCTCCACAGCTTTGATACAGGTTTCTGTGACTGCACAAATGTCAACATCTACTGGGGTTAAGAATGCTTGCAATGAGCACAGTTTCATGTTTAGATCCTAGTGTTTAGCAGCATGACCTTTAATTTGCGTTGAGTTGAAAATGATTATGTTGGTAATTTTGACTTCATCACTTTTCCTAAAAAAGGCACTATGGGGAAGGCGAGAACTTTTTGTCAGAAGCCTGAAGCCAAAGTGTGACAGATGAAGGCCATCTCTGGCAGAGCATGATGGTCTGTCAATTATATCTTCCCAGGCTGACAGGTACTGGATCCCCCTGTAATTACACCAAAAACTAAGCCAATTGTTAAAGTCAATCATTTTTCTTTTTGTATTGAGGCATCATTCTGGGTGATGGTACAATGCTGCTTATGGCTAGGGACATATCTGCTTGGGGCACATATTCAGTGAGCTCAGTCATGTCTTTCTTCATATAGTCCTGGAGGCACATCACAAGTCATTCACGCCAGCATGGACTATGACAAAGTCATAACAGTACCTGTTGTTGAGAGATTTGAGTGCGTGTGTGATACAGTGGATTCTGGCAACTTACAAACAACTAACCCTGACTTTCTTCTTATCCAGCCTGGTGAGAGGAACATCTGTGTGTCTCACAATGGTGTCCCCTATGACTAATATGTTGGCTTTATGGTTAAGCCTTAGTGGCTGTGAGACACAGGTGTGTGAACTATGCCTGGTATGTGGTGTGGAGGGTTGTGGAGTTTGTTCTTGATTTTGTCTTGGAGGTCTCCTTTGTTTGGGAATGTTTTTGTTGAGAACCTCCGCATATGTGAGTGTGGGTGGTGTTTGATGTGCAGTGATTGTGTTGACATCCTTCTCAGTTCCAGATATACTAGCTTGTGAGGATGGGAGCATAGACCCTAGATTCCTAATGTGATTGCATCTCTCACAAATTGTTTTCATAGGTGGTAGTAGTAGATGGTTGTCCGTGTACATGAGGCAGTTGCTACACTGTCTCTGGATGTCCATATCAACCTGACTGGCAGGATAAACTGTAGGAAATCGACCTTCTATATTTTTCAGAATCTTAGGGAGAGAGGCTAGGGAGAGCTAAGGGGCAGGCCTAAAGCCCAAGTGCTTAAACCAAAACTAAGAGACTTAAAATAACACAATTTGAATAGGCTATAAACAGGCAGTAATAAATGCAGCAGAAAAGATGCCATTGAACAGTTTAGAGAACAAGTGGCAGAAAAAGAAAGATGAAGTAATAGAGTACAAATACAGTAAAATCAGCTGAATAAGTTTTATTTTTTAATAGTAAAGTGGAAAGGGAGAGAGGAGGAACAGAAGATAATTCAAGGTTAAGAAACTAAGGAGGTTGGCCTTCCCAAATGATCTCCCTGTGTTAGGTAGAATGAGCTAATGAGACGACTGGGAGGAGTGTCCCAGATCAAATTTATAGTAGGGGCATACAACTGCAAAAACCACCAAGTTAAGAACAACTTGGCGAGAGGGTGGGGAAACAAAGCAAAATTAAGACAGAGGTCAAGAAAATATATAAATGCAGACACAGTTAATGAGAGATCCAGGCATGGAGTTCAGAGATTTTATTACAAATGCTTAATATATTTATGTGGGTAATGTTTAGTTGTTTGCAGTTACTAGAGGTGATCAGAGGAGATGTGAGTGAGAGGATAGGTTAGGGCATATATCACTATATAGCTCAATTGCTGAAGAATGTTGACGAGTGTAGTTGTTTTATTTTGGTAATTTTTATTTTTATTGTTTTGCTTTCTTCTTGGGATGGTAGTGATGGGGAGTAATAATTCTGTATTGAAAGTAAAGAGTAGGTGAGCTGCTAAATAGATGAAGAGCAGTTTATAGTGAAGCATGTTGGGACAAATGGTTTTAATGGGGGATTATGGTAGGTTAGGAAATTTTCAGTGCAAGAACAAGTTGGTTGTCTGTGACAAGAGGAAGCATTAACAGAAAAAGAAGAAGAAGAGTTAAGATAGTGAAGAGCATATATAGTCATGATGAGATGCAGAGCCAAAGAAGTTGTAAATTTGTGATGAGATAAACAGCCAAAGAAGTTATAAACTTCAGAAGAGATAGACAGCCAATGAAGATATAATGTTAGGTACTAAGATATGTATGATTTAAAATGATGTGGGGGATAGTTAAGAGTGATAATAGTAGTGAGACTGTTGGCTAAGAAGTGAGATGGACAGAGGTGAGAATCAAAGATAGGATTTTGTAATGCTAAGTATGAATAGGAATAAGGTGATAAGATAGAAAAGGGGGTTGAGCTGGTGTGGTCAGGTGCAAATGTAAATTTGATGAAGTAAGGTTGTACAGAGGAGCTGATAGGTGGGTTGGCAAAGTAAGAGGTGGGTTTTTGATAGGAATGGGTGGGAATGCAGTTGTGCAAAGGGAGGAAAGCATAGACACTTACTGCAGAGCAGTCTCTGAGTGACTGTGCAGAAAAGAAAATGGCAGACATACTGTGGTGGATGTATTAATGAAACAGACAATGAGTGAGTGAGTGAGTGAGTGAGTGAGTGAGTGAGTGAGTGAGTGAGTGGGTGAGTGAGTGAGTGAGTGAGAGGAGAAGATAATATTAATAGCATTGTGATGGATGCTATGGGATGAGTAAATGCTTGGAAATTGGTTCTGTATATTGCTGTGTCTTTAAACAGGTTTGTGATGTCATTAAAACATGGGAGGGACCCAGTGGGAATAATTATGTGGATCTGGGTGGTGGCTGGTGAATTGGGGTAGGAGGGGAGTAAAGCTGGCCACACTCACCACGTTAGTGGGAGACAGTCAATCTGGACCTGCTCAAACTCAGTGATTCAGTCTGACATGGCTGTTAAAGAGAGAAACTAAATGTGAAGCCACATAACTATATCACTGTAAATTAGTGATAAGGCTAACTCTGCAGAATGGCATTAGTACAACTGCAATGATATCTCACTGTCTGCTCAAAGACAGATAAACATGAAAGCAGCCCATACAGAGGGAGACTGAATCTGTAAAAATACAGGTAAGCAATCTATGCCTTTCTGCTAATTCTGCAGAATGGCATTAGTACAACTGCAATGATATCTCACTGTCTGCTCAAAGACAGATACACATGAAAGCAGCCCATACAGAGGGAGGCTGAATCTGTAAAAATACAGGTAAGCAATCTATGCCTTTCTTACACACAGCATTGGTTCTGGCAATCTTTTTTAATACTCAAGCATTGTGAAATAGGATGCAAAACAATAGCTACTACAACTACCTAAAGTGTTTAGAGTAGAGAGGGATAAATTACAGATGCGTCTGAATGCTTTTGTTGTATACATTTTTCCCTTCACTGTTGGGTATGTCACACTTTAAAGCAACTTCTCCCTGTATATGAATTCTTCTCCTTTAGTAACATTATGTATGTTACATATTACAAGAATAAGAAAAGTTTTATTTTCATTCTGCAGCCCTAACTATGAATTCCTGTTCCAAACACTTATGCCAATCTATTGTAGTGAAGAGAAAAAAATGACCAAGAAATTAACGAAGGTGAGCATACAGTAGCATACTGATAGTAGGTAGATAGGCCAACCACATGGAAAAACATTAAGTGGGACAGTTAGTGTGGTAATAAGATGGGAGGAAAATATGAGTTTTAGAGTGGGGAAAAGATGGAAGAATGTATTAAAAAGGCATGCAGGGACCAGACAAATGTATGCTGTTTTCCAAGGAAGGAAAAGAGGAGATAAAAGTTCTAGACGGGCGATAAGAGTAACAGAAACACCATCATAAAATATCTCTAGCAAGATACACTCTAACATGTGAAATCCCACACCCATTTCAGTAACATAGAAGGAGAACAGACAACATCAAGAGCTGCTGAGCACGTTATGTATTCGGTTAAAATTAATCATTACTGTATCAACACATTCAAGTCCTGAGGCATAATCAATGTCAAAACATGACTCCCCTCTTAAAAATTAATATACATTTTTATAAAACAGCCAATGTTAAGGAAATTGGCACATTAGAACAGACAGCAATGAAGCAGTTTAATATGAAGAATATGTTATACTTTGCATTCAGTGATAAAGGAAGTGGTTTATGGCTAGCACATTCTGCCCCATTAAGCACAGAATGTTATATAGAGAGTGTAAAGCTGGAGTCTTGACATTATTAAGCCACTGGTGTTCCTGGTATCACTGCGGTTACATTATATGAGTCACATTAGGAGACAAGACAAGGATGCAGTACAGGAAATATTATCTTTTCAATATGGATCATAAAGAAAAGATTTACATAAAAAGGGAAGAAAGATGTATAACAGACTGGTATATATTTTATGATAGAAAAATAAATTACTTTTAGGAAATCTGGGAAGAAAATGTAGTATATAATGCAGAAGAGTCACAGGTAAATATTCTTTAGCTCATCCTTGTGTCAGTTTATCTCCGGTAATAGCAAAATATATATTAAGTAGATTAAGTAGATGGAAGTAATTCCCCTCTGTATGATTTTTTATGGAGGCCTATACGATAGTGTTATTGCTGAAGTCTTAAATGAAATATAAGGATATCTCAGAGGGACTTTATTCCTTTCCAGAGTATCAAGGAGGAGAATCAATGCAAAATATATTTTTGAATGTACAGCAGCTAGATGGATGTGTGATACAGTGGCACAGCAGATGAATGAGAATAATTTGAAAAACATGTGACGGAGCGATGTTATTAGGGATACTATGAGCAGGAAAAGACCGATAAAAGTATACTAAGATGTGCATGGGGAACACAGATAGTAATGAATGAGAACATTATGTACCCCAAAAAGTGGGATATGATGAATTCTTGAAGATAGGCACAAAGGAAGGTAAGATGTGATTGTTTAAAAAAGTGGAAAGAGTCTTTTGTAAAGAAAATACAAGATACAAATATTTTTGGTTCCTTATCTATTTTTATACAATAATTAAATAATTTGACATTTGGAAAAATGTACAGTGACTTGTTTTTAACAATTAATCCCTACTCTTTTCTTTTCTTTCTTTCTTTCTTTCTTTCTTTCTTTCTTTCTTTCTTTCTTTCTTTCTTTCTTTCTTTTCTTTCTTTCTGTTTTCAGGACGTGATGTGAGACTTACCTGAGATACCATCAGCTGAGGCAGGCTGGTGTTTGGTTTAAAGGTTCCTCAGAAGGATGGCACCTCAGGAGCACTCTCTTATGGTACACTATAGTGGCAGTACTGGAAAATGAATCCAAGCACCTTGTGTGACAATGGAAAGCATAGTCATCTTACGTTCCAGCATCAAAGCAAGAATACATGGGGTTATTCAAACATCAGCACTGTGTTCCCTGTGGTCAACTCACAATCTAAGGACAATGCTTAGGAAAAGCTAGCATAATGGTGTTGTGCTGTCCACATTCTCATAAATATAAAAATGAAAAAGTCTTTTTCTATTTAGCCAAAAGGAAAAACAGAGAACAGTACATTTGTTTGCAAGTAATCTGTTGCATGTTTCCTTGCACTGGTGAGGCCTGGAGTAAGTGAGAATATAATAGAGCAGTACTGCATTTGTGAGCATCATACAATGCAGTTGTATAGCACTGCTGCTGGGCATACCCATGTACGTGTACTACTACCCATACCTCTCACATGCCAGAATTATGCAGAATATCACAGATTTTGTCTTTGAATTCTGCCTTGCTCCATCACCTTGTAAGATGTTTGATTTCCTGATAAATCAGTGAGGATTATAGTCAGGCAGTAATGCCAGACATTAGAGTTTAATTCTTGTTCATTTTCAGAATAGTAGCATGTTATTCTATTAACATTTTAAGGGAGTTGGAGTAATTAAAAAAAATGTCCCTGACTTTGGGTTTTTATCTCACCATATTTTTGCTTTTGTCTGAAATTTATGAGCAAAGAAGATGAGAGGTGTAGTTCTAACAACTTTGCCAACAACAAACAAAAAGAAATAAACGTAGCTGGCACTAGTGGTCCTGCTAATCCATGGGGTTACTGACACAAATATAGTGGCAGTGATTTCAGAAGAGACCAAAAGATAAAAAATGCATGATTGGAGAACCTTAGCAGAGTACTACAGAGCTTTTTGGCAAGGCCATGCTGCAATCCCTAAACCTAATCCAGGAAACGCGTTTCTTGCTTACAACAGTGTGACTAAATTTCTCTCTCTAAGCAAGAACTGTTGTTTGCTGAGGTCTCAGCTTTATTTTAAGACCCTTTGTAGTAGGTACAACTTGTACTGAAAGTAAAGAAAACAAATGACATAAGAAATCCCATTTCAGAGGGTAATGTCAATACTTGGATTTATTCCTATCCTATGGATTGATTGACACAGTGATATAAGCAACTGCTGATACAAGGGGCAATTATTAACATTTGACAGATCTCAAAAAAATCAGTGTTATACCTCTTCAGCCAATAAACAAATAAATAAATGCCATTCTTGACTGCAGGTGTCATGTTTGAAACACAGTACTTTTACTACATGGCATGCTTCTATAACTAAAATGAAAGTCTTATCTCCTTTTAAAGCCATAATATTTATTGAGTTCTCGTTTCTAGTAACTTTACATTTCTCATATGAATAAAGCAATTATGGTATATTATGATGTTTATTAGTCTCAGCCACTCTCTTTCATTAGCTGACTAGCTGACACAAGCACAATAAAGACACACTTCTTATTTAATGAAAGTGCTATAAAATGTCTGCCTCATTCACATATTACCACAATGTTCTTGTCCAAAGGGCAACAATTGTTATTTATTTTATTTATTTTTATTTATTTATTTATTTACATTTGTTGACCGGCAGTGTCCGACTGGACGTAGGTCCATTTTCAGCGGAGGCCCGAGGAGAAAAGCTCCACAGTTAAAATAAACAGACAGTAGTTACATTGGATTACATAGGGATTAACAATTTAACATAGCAATTACTTACAACATATTTACAGATGAAGAACATAGTACATCAGTAGACAACTAGAATCTTTATCTGTGAAGTACATAACAGACATTAACAAATGTCACAATAAGAAGTTCCTGCTGTATAATAAGTACTAGGCTTATGAGCATCTGAGCTTGCTATAATCAAGGTAGTTAGTGGAGTGTAAAGAAAGGTAGTGGTTGGATGGGGTGGGTGATATTAGAGTGGGAGTTGCAAGGGCATAGCCAGCATGTTTTTAGGTGCGCTTTTAATAAAGTTTTGAAGTGGGTGCATGATTGTATGGAGGTAATTGTGGGTGGGAGGGAGTTCCATAATTTGGCTATGGTGCAAGAGAATAGTGCTTCACTAGCAGAGTTATTGGCTTTAGTCATCTGCAAATGATTTTTTGCTGTTGGATCTTAGTGGTCTGGTTAACATATGAAAGATCTCAAAAGGCATTTTTTTTTATTTATTTTATTTAACATTTATTGATTGGAAAAAATCTGACTAGGAAAGAGCTTATTTTCAGCGGAGGGCTGGGGAGAAACACTCCAGACGCACGTCTTTAAAAAATGTACATTTTCAAAAAAGGTCAGTTATGCCCTTAGTGATTAATTGCATTTTTACTTAATACATGTTTAGAAAAGGTACTTCGTTCAAATTAATTTGCACAACTAACTAAACTGGTATTTCATAACCATAATTATATCATGCTTAACTTCTATTCTTGTAAAGAAACATCACTTGAGTTTTCAGGCATGGAGTGAAGCATTTCTGACTGAACAGTCATCTTTATATGCTGACTGAACTAGGACTTTACTCAATAACTGGGAGAAAGTGATTTAGTAACAGATGCAATTTTAACAAGAAAGGAGTAGTTCCTTAAGGTACTGGCAGTGAGGACAAGGAATTAGGGTGAGAAGTACAAAACGTCATCAAATTCTTTAATCTTAAGCTGCAACACTGGGCACATAACTAAAAGCTTAGCTCATCCACAAACGTTTGTAAGAAGTGCCAACATATTATGATACAGATTTATGAAATGCAAATTGAAGTTTTCATGCCTTGCTGTTCAGATACAAAAGGAAGAAGTCTGATACTTGGCATTGATTAATTAGCTGATAACCATAAAGAAGGAAAAGCTCAGATTAAAAAAAGAATAAAAAATACCCACAGCTGCAACCTTTTTTTCTGCTACCAGCATCATTCCGCCCCCAAACACACACACACATGCATGCACACACTTTTAATGTCTACTACTAATTCAGAATTTCTCAAAGCTATTCATAGATTCATTGGTGGGCATTAGGATTATGACCACTGGGACCTTTTTAAGTTTTGCCATGCATCTCAAAGCTCTGACAAGTCATGGTGTCCTTGGTGTCATGGTACTACTGTAAGCAAGCACCTAGGAGATAAAAAAAAAATTACAAACAGGAGCCTGTAAAATGAAATTTACAGGCTGCCTGTGTCCATTTGAATCATAGGTTCTAAGCCATGGGTGAATTTCTGGTTACCCTCTAGTTGTCCAAGTTACACTTGAATAGGATTATGGAGGTACTCTGCTTCACATGGATGGGGAGCCTATTTCACAGAAGGTATAGACTCTGGGATACATACTTGTATCTCCAGTAGGTCCAACATATATCACAAACAAGGTTTAAGTCTTTAGAATGGGTAATTGTTGTGCTATTTGTTTTGGGAATGTGCAGGAGAGCCTTCAAAGTGGGTCTGAATGCTTCAGTTTACTGTATCACTACTATTTTGTTTTGTTATATTTATTATTTATGGTTGTGGTATAAATGTATTTCTATGATATTTATTATCTACAGATAATTTTCATTACTTTGTGTATCTATTTATTTTATGTTCATACCTACAAATAGTACTAGCTATATTCAAAGCCTAGGTTTTGTTGTCAAGATGTACCAAATTGGTATGTTATGTATAATGGAGCTTTTCTCCCCGGGCCTCTGCTGAAAAAGGACCTGTGTCCAGTCGGACTTTCCAGGTAAACAAATATTAAATAAAATTTAAATAAATTTTGAATAACTGAATTTCAACAGTTTGATCTTTAGTTGAACTGATATATATATATATATATATATATATATATATATAGATAGTACGCTTGCCTAGCCAAGTTAATAATTTTAGCAAAAGATAGTATTCTTGCCTAGTCATCTTTTATAGTGCATCCTTTTTAGTAGGTGTCCTGTTTTTATGATTTGCCATTGGACATGGATAGTGCTCGGTGTTTTTATGTGTCATATGCATGTTTATAAAAGATCATCTGGCATTATAAAACAAATATATCTGTAAGTACACAGGCTGGGATAACTAAACCATTGAGTGAGCAAAAAACAAAATATGAAATAGAAATCCCAATGGACTAAAACACTGGCCGAAGTTATAATAAGTGAAAGTGCTTACCTAGTTTTATTTGCTTTGTAATAAAATATTTCTTTAATTATAACTTCTGTCAGTGTTTTATTCCATTGGGATTTCTATTTCATATCTGTAATTACGTTTTAAATTTATGCAGAAAAATATAGAGTAAATTCAGAGATGTGTGATGTGAGATATGTTTCTAAAGTTATTTATTTATTTTTTCATCTTTTTATTGATACTGTCTAGGTCTAAAAGACAAAATGTTCTGTATGGAATGAAACTGTAAATAACTCCAACATGGGAAATGATTATGAAATGAAAGAAGAGGAGAGAAAGCCATTAGAATATCTAAGAAATGTAGGAGAGTAACATTGCCCAGAATATCAAAATTTTCACTTAGGATGGGGGGGGGGTGGCCAAGATGGCAAGCTGATAGCAGCACAAGATTTTTGCTCTGCTTCATTCATTCTTTTCTGATAGGATTTCTGTATCATTTCATCAAAAACTTCATAATAGTGGTGAATTATTGATCTGGAAACTTTGTGGATTATTTTGCTGGAAAAAATAAGAAATATTTCATATATTTTCCTGTCAACACTTTAAGAGAGAAATAATATTACTGGAAGAAGATGAATCATCCAAAGGCTGCCTTATAAGAAAACAGTCAATTCTCTCTAACATTCAAGAACTATCTTTAGAAATTGATAAACTAAACTCCAAAGTAGATTAAATAAAAGAAGACTGCACCAAACAGATTGATTTAATCAAGGATGTCATTAAACAACAGTAAGCCCAGATAGCAGCTTTAGAAGATTCAATTTCAGACATGGACAGCAGATTATCAGAAGGACAGCACAACATTGACTTTATTCTGCAACAGAACAACAAAACAGATGACCTGGAGAATAGGGCTAGAAGAAACAATGTCAGAATTTATGGAGTCTCTGAACAAATGGAAGGTGACAACATGGTAAATGTTCTATCATCTCGGATACCCAAAATATTGAATCTTCCAGAAGTCCTTCCATTTGGACTAGAAAGGTCTTGTAGATCACTGGCTACAGTACCTCCAATTAACAAACTGACACATCCAAGATCCATTACAGTAAAATTCTTCTTTAGCCAAGATAAGTATCTTATACGGAAAACAGCTTGCTCTGCTTCACCTTTGAAACTGGGGGACATTCAGATTATATTTGATGATGATTACTCATTTCTGGTGGTCTCATAAAGAAAATGCTGTCAGCCTCTACTAAAATCATTAAAGAAACCTAGAATTAAGACATGCCTAATCGTTCCTGCCTGAAGGGAAAAAAAAAATTGATACTTTGGAAGAAGCTGTTTCCTTCGTACAAAAGAAAATTTACTAAACTCTGCTGAAGATATGGGCCTTAGTTTATCATTAAAGAGACATGTTACAATAAATGACTGGTCAGTTAAGGAAAAAAGTTTAGAGACAAATAACCCTCTTTTCAGCCTCTTTGTTTAACTTACCATATATATAGAGGGCCATCTCTTAATGCATCTCATCTAAAGGTAGCACTTTTTTCTTTTAAAAATAATCTAATAAGTATTTACATACCTGAAACTGCATTTTACAAAACATTTACAAAGGGAAACTATCTACAGTGTAGTAGTTTTTTTCAACTAATCTATATTAAACATATAGGAAACAATATAGTTATATTGTATGATTTTATCATCTCTTTTTATTTTTCTTCTTCACATTGTCCTTACCCTCATCCCTTCAATATAACAGTATAATAAGACACGTTTTAAACAGAATGGGTCTTGATATGGCGGTTGGTATATGACTGCAGCGAATGGAGATATGTAAATAGAAATACTATTTTCACTGTTTACTATTTCTTTAATTAACTTAATAATTCAATTTAATTCCAGTAAATGAAAGGATTCTAGTTGTGATTCAGATGTTAACTTTTGTGTGGAATTCTATAGTTAATGAAAATGTTTAAACTTCAGTTGTTTTTGCTGTTCCACATAACTGGGGGGAGAAAAAAGTATTTTCAGTTATTTCATGGCTTGCAGAATACATCTGGAAGCTATACATGTTAAATGTTTTTCCTTTTTAGCTTATTTTCCCTCCAACTCACCTTTCAAAGTTTTGGAGAAGATTATCAGTATAACTTCAGCTTCTGTGTGTTCTTACGGATCACCAGTTTCATGGGGGACCATTCGCGAGTCAACAAATAAGCTCAGAGTGACCTTTGACCCTTCAATTCCAGGAAGCTCACAGAAAGTCAAATGGAAAGCAAAAATGACTTTACAAAATTTTTAAAATGAAATCGTCATTCCTAAATTAAAGTGAATTGTAAGTAAAGCAGTTAAGATAGAAATATACACTAGAATACTGTAAGGCATATCTAGAAATGTTTGCCTAATTTAAATGTATAGTATAACAAGAAGAAATTGCACAAGGATATGTCATGATATGGAACCAAATATAACTTGTTACTAGTGTACGTAAAGACACTAAGCTGTTAAAGATTTCAGTCTAGTAGTACTATAATATCTAGATGAAGAAAACTAATTGATTGACTACCTCTTTTTCATCTAATAACTAAAATTCTTACTTGAACGTCTTAGTTAACTATGTAATAACATTTAATTAACACTCTAGTTATTTCAGATAATATTGCAGTAACAGTATAAAAGCTAGTAGTGCTGCTTTCATTTCTCTCTCATGAATTGTGGAAATGACAAACAAGCAACACATATAATCTTTATAGAATGTTACATAAGCCTACATACTGTAAATAACAGATCAATAGTCAATAGTGTGCCTTACTTTAGTGTTATTAAACTTGAAATGACAGTATTAGCAGAACTCTAACAAATTGCTATCACAGACCTTTGAGCTGCAGGAGAGCAATATTAAGTTTCAGTCATTACTAAGTATTTATAATAAGTATTATTAGTCATTGCAAGGTGACAACTTATACAAATGATCACAGGTCAATGAGCCTTATCCTTAAAAGTGTTTAATACCTGGACACTGTTGTCTTTTATTATTGCATATATAAAATAATAATGTCTTTTTATTTAAATCACAGATACAGAAAGATTAAAGTAAACTTTTTCTAAACTTAATTTATTCATTATAGTACAGTTTTAAGAACAATTGTATTATTTAAGCAATTAAACAAACAGCATACAAAAAACTCCTAATATTGTCAGTTGCTAAAAATTATATATGAAATGAAAATGAAAACTTTCTTCATATAGAAATTTCCCTTGATATATTAATTTTGCTGTCTAGAATTTATTTTCTTTTATAAACAAATAATATCTTCTTTAACTACATAGTATATTTATATAGCTAATAGAAGTAGTAGCAATATAGATTTTTCAGGTGAAATGGTTTGGTTAATAAGAGGCTTGCATGGAAAATTCAACAAGCCTGGAGCAATGTTCTCCATGTTGAAGGCTATACATGTTCTATTATCATTAATTGTATATTCATTTTTGAGTTTCTGTCCATAACAAGTACTACTATGTTTATCCTAAAGACTAACATATCAAAACAATACAATGCAGTTTTAAAATATTTCATCCAGAATGATTCCAGTATACATGTCTCTCATTAAATGTTAATGGGTTAAATAACCCATTGAAGAGAAGCAGTCTAAATAAATATTTAACATTGCATAATGCTGACACTGTCTTTTTACAAGAAACTCATTTATTGCAAGAAGATTTAAATAGAATATTGTTAAAGGACTATTCTGCTGTGGTTGGCTTTCAGTTTGGATACAAAAGAAGAGGTGTTCTAATTCTATGGAAAACATGTTAGGGATACCCAATATTGTGGATTCCTATAATGATAAAAACAGTATGCTCGGACTGGTGGTAGTAGAAATTGAAAAAAATATTATACCTTTGTAAATGCATATTGGATACCAGGTATAGGTATGAAAACAGTAAAGAGTTATTTAGATATTATTACTTACATTCTAGAAGAGAGATGCTGATAGCTAGTGATTATAATTGCATTGTATCCAATAAAGAAACTATGAATAATAAACTAATAAAAATGTATTCAGTAGCAAAATAGTTAAATAATTATATTAACACAATGAACATAAAAGGTATATCTAATTTAAAGTTACTATCTTATTTGAAATGTAGCCACTATTCTTATAGATTTGGAATACAGACTAATATAGATAAAGTTTTGATAACCAATACATTATATTCCAAGATAAATAAGATGTTGATTGTTTCATTTATGTTTTTCTGATCACAATGCCACCACACTTAAGATAACTTTAAACCCAAACAACTTAATTTCTTGCCAAGCAATCCCAGCATGCATACCAAAAATAAAAGGCTTTGAAGAATGGTTTCTAAAGGAGATTAACCAATGTATAGAATTCAACAATGGTGAAGTTACTGAAATGATATTGTAGAGCATTTTAAAGGTCATTTTATACAGTAAAGTTAAACACTGGTACTTATCTAAAAGGAGAGAATGGAATATGGAACTAACAGTTCTTCAAGCTGAAATTCATAAATTAAAACTAAATCTTAAACCTAATGATAAAACAGAAAACAATCAGCTAAAAATCTAGACAAAACTATCAAGACATTCTTAAACATAAGAGGTTTCATTAATTTAGAAAAATCAAATTACAGTCATACTCAATAAACTCTAAAATATTTAATAAAATAGTAATCAGATTGAAGAAAACAAATAATACAAATCACATAAAGGAAATTATGTATAAAGAAAAGAATAAAGCAATTAAAGTAGCAGATTTTAAAGACAAATTAAAATGTTTTAACATACGTTATGAAGAAATTAATAAAACAAAGTGAAATGTAAGCAATAGTAACATCTTAGGCAGATTTCTAAAAGATAACATACAACAAAAATTATCAAAAAAGCACAAAAGTAAGATAGATAAAAAACTTTTCTTTTACAGAATTAAAAGAACAAATCAAAAATCTAAAGACTAATAAAGCCCAGGTTTGGACAGGTTAATTCGAATGTTATACAGGGCCAGATTCAGGAAGGCTTACACGGAGTTCAAGAGTAGTGTAAGCCTCCGTGTAAGCCTTCCGATTCAGGTACAGCCCAAACCTCCGTGTAAGAGACAGCTAACACGTCTCTTACACGGACTGGGCGTGGAAATGCTCAATACCTCATTTGCAGCTCCAAGATATGCAAATGAGGTATTTGAGCGATCCACGAAGCAGAAACCAGTCCGTGTAACGGTTAACTTGCAGAAATGTACTCAGCTGACAACTGAGTACATTTCTGCAAAATCAAAACGGAGCTATGTCAGCTCCAAATAAAGGGTGCATATGTGTCATTAAGCATGCCAATGGCCAAATATGTGGCCATTGGCATGAAAAAGTGTTGCAAAAATAAGTTATTTAACTTTTTTTTTTTCACGGAATTTTGTGTTTAACTGCAGCGCACACCCGCCAAACGGGGTGCGCTACCTAAAACTGAAAACCGAAGCTTATAAGCCCACAATTGTGGGATTTATGTATTACATGGAATGTCAATGGAGGGACTTGCAGACTAAAAACAATATGGCCTCCGTTTAGTGGTTGTCAAGGGGGGGAAGCTCCGTGTAAGATATGTAACTAAGCATTACTAGGCAATCCTATGTAAATGAGGGTTACAATACTGAATCACACTGCCACATAGGTAATGAGCACTTTCTGAGTAGTGTAAGAGTTAGAGAAGGGGAGGAACAGAGTAAGAGGTAGGTGACATCACGGAGGGGAAGGATAGAAAGAAATGTCCCAGATTGGAGGGCAATG
Source organism: Protopterus annectens (assembly GCF_019279795.1). Classification (NCBI taxonomy): domain Eukaryota; kingdom Metazoa; phylum Chordata; order Ceratodontiformes; family Protopteridae; genus Protopterus; species Protopterus annectens. Next base: position 1,694,184,551 of record NC_056726.1, read on the forward strand.
TAAGGTAACAGATGACAGACAGACATCAGGGGAGGTGTGTCCCAACAGAACACTAGGAAAGTCAAGAAATTGAGGGTATACGCTATCCCTACACTCCAAGTTTCTTGATATACGTACGCGCATGCGCAGTGTGTAAGGCAGGTTCAACATGTGGGAGCGTGTTGCAAACTGTTTACAATGGTTTTGGGCGTGCACGTGTGTAAGGCAGTGTGCTTGGCGTTTTAGCATGAATCAGCCTAGCTAACACCGTGTAAGGATGTGTGCGCGTGTAACACTGTGTAGGGATGTGTGCGCGTTTAAGTGACTGTGAGCGTGTTTAAGCTGGTGTGCACATTGCTCCCCTCAGGAAACAGAGAGGAAACAGGAAACAACCAAAATACAGGAAACTGCCAGGAATACTGCTGGAGTTAATTGGTGGAAACAATTACAAGCAGGCAATTACACAGGCAGACTAGAAGCCCAGCCCAGCACTTAAAACACAACAAAGAGCAGTGAAGGCTGTTTCTCACAAGAGATACTGCCAGAAGCTAAGCTATCAGAATTGAAAACTGAAATAAAGCTGAACTCAGAGCAGAAATGCTAGGGGCTGCCATGGCTATTATAATCAGGCATAGGCGAATTGCTGAGGGTGGTGACAATGCAGATGCTGACAGACAACCCAGAGTGAGGAGAAGGAGAAGAGTATACAGGCCCAGGGTCACCTACCATGGGTTACATGAGCTGGAGATAGTAGAGCGCTATAGAGTGGACAGAGAGCTCCTGCAGCAGATTGTTGAGCTGTGCAGGCCACACCTCACACACAGAACCAACAGAGGGAACCCATCCCAGTGGAAACCAAGGTATGTGTTGGCCTAAGAATACTAGCAACAGGTACCTTCCAGAGACCAACTGGTGATATGATGGGGATATCACAGGCATCAGCCTCCAGGGTACTGCACCAGTTCCTGGATGCCATGTCACCACATGTCAGTGATCATATATATGTCCCTAATGACCGTGAAGTTGTGGCCAGCAATATGCGTCTCTTCCAGCAAATAGCGGGATACCCTGAGGTGCTGGGTGCAATAGACTGCACGCACATATGCATCAAAGCACCAGCCAGTGAGCGGGGTAGAGTCTACATTAACCGCAAGGGATACCCCTCCATCAACTGCCAGGTCGTGTGTGATGCCCAGGGCATAATAATGAATGTGTGTGCTGGCTGCCCTGGGAGCTACCACGATTCCCACATCTGGCATCTGACGCAGCTGTACCAATCATTTGCCAATGGGGACTTCCCACACGGACACCTAGTGGGGGATGCAGGTTATGCACTTGAGCCGTGGCTGATGACACCCATCAGAAATGCACACACACCTGAACAGGAACGCCATAATGAGGCACACGCACAAACACGTAATATCATAGAGCGTGTGTTTGGGCTGCTCAAGTCACGGTTCCGGTGTCTGGACACATCTGGTGGAGCTTTGCAGTACACACCAACTACATGTACCCAAATGATCATGATATGTGCTATGCTACATAATATGATCCCATGGAAACAGCTGCAGCAGGACCAGCACAGGGCTGGGCCAAACATCCCCCACCATTGCCAAGGCCACCACAGGCAGGGTGACTCGGAGGAGGAACAACCTGACCTTGTCCCAGTAGGCAGAAGGAGGCGTGCCCAGTATGCCCTGGCCTTGGCAAAGAGGCAACGATAGCACATACGCTTGGTCAGTAGGAACACTGGGACTGATACCCGCTCTGACTCACTCATACAGTAACAGGGATGCCTAACATGACACAACCTGCTTCCAAATGTACAGGGAGTGTAGTATGTGTATCCGACAGAGGTGGCCCTGCAGCACCACCTGAGGCATGAATGCCATGTGTTAAGTAATGTAATATCATGTACAATATGCACACCTGAGGACCCCAACTAACATCCATATCCACGCATATGACCCTGTGGAAACAGCTGCACGTCATACAGTGATGTACATGTGCAAAAACATGGAACAAGATACAAAATGAGGGTGTCTAGCAATAAATAGCATGGATAACCACACACCCATGTTTGTACCACAACAAAAAGCAACATGGAATAGCCATGGTCAAAAAACAATGGCTAAAACCGACTACTACTATATAGCCTGCTGCAGACCACTGTCCTAATAGCAGGAACTGCCCCAGGCCTATGTCCATAGGTTCATACTAGGCTATCTGCCCTAGGGCATTAATAAGCCTAGGCCAGAGTTTTGTGGTGTCTGCCACCCCTGCAAGTTGATGGATATGCCCATTATTTTGCTGTGCCTCTGTCAAGCAGTGATACTGAGGTTATCCCTGGGGTATACCTGCAATCTCCCATCCATTGGTCAAGATCTCACTTGAACACAGCCAGTGAGGTGCTCAGCCCCACATGTACCAGGATGTTGTTCCACAGCATATGGACTCTCTGGGTGATGAATCTGTCCCTCCAGCACATCCTATTAATATCTGTGTTGAGGTTTAGGTCTCCTGCCCTTGTAGTTCTGATGGATGTAGAGGTCTTGAGGTGAAGCATGTTCATAAAGTCTGGGTTGGACATAGCCTTGCATGTCAGGCACAGATCACCTCTGAGCAGTCAGTAAGTGACTGAATACAGCTGGAATTCCTTCAGTCGGGCAGCATAAGAAATATGTTTGAGACCCTTTCACCTCCTGTCGAGGAATTTGTGGGCCCATCCAATCTGAATGGGGCAGTGTATGCAATCATTGGTGTGATGAGTACAGGGAACGATGACCTCCCTTGATCTAGATGTGAATCACTGCATGATGAGGTGGCCAATGTAGAAGGCCTTCCAAACTACCCTGGCAATGTGAGTGTCAAGCAAAGGTCACTGTCAACCTGGGTGCCCAGGTCCCTGATAACCTACGTTGTGCTTAGAGGATTGCCACCTAGATGGGAAGTAGTGGTAACCTTGTTCTTCCTGAAGGGTATGGCTATGCATTGTTTAGTGTTTAATGTAAGGCCATGGCCGTGGCACCAGTTATCTCTGTCTATGAGACCCTTCTGAAGGATGTCTGTGTCAGATGGGTTTCCAGCTATGCTTCCCAGTTTGCAGTCATCTTCAAACTTTGTCAGCCATAATCCTCCTGTGTTTGCTCGTACTTCTGAAAAGTAGATACTGAACAAATGTGGGCCCAGGACTGAGCCCTGTGGGACACCACTTGTGACAGCTCTGGAGTGTGAACTGGCACCAGCAACTTTGACCCTGTGTGTTCCGTCACTTAGCCAATTTGCAACCCATGCTGTGATGTATGGGTTCACAATTAAGCTGGTGATGTTTTCAATGATACCTGAGTGGGGTATTGTGTCGAAAGCCTTTGCCAGGTCAAGGTAGGCTGTGTGGACTGCCTTGCCCACGTCAATGGCCTGGGTGATTGTTTTGAAAAAGTCAACCAAGTTTAAAAGGCATGATCTGCCCTTGACAAATCCAAACTGGATTGGATCCAATGTCTGCAAGTCCCCTATGTCTTCATTTAGAATTCCCATTATGATCCTCTCCATAGCTTAGCAGAACAGGCTTGTCAAGCTGATGGGATGGTAGTTTCTGGGGTTGGTGGAGGCACCTCCTTTGTGAAGTGGGTCCACCATTGCTGTATGCCACTCCTTGGGAACATATCCTGAGGTGAGACTAAGATTAAACAGCTGCCCTAACTGCGGGTGTAATTACTCATTGAGTTCATGGAGCACACAACTGGGGACACCATCTGGTCCCATGGATAAAGTGTTTTCTGCCTTGGATTGAGCAGTTTCCACCCCAGCAGTGGAGATGTTTGGGGGGCTACAATCCTCTGGTGTACATACCTCCCCAGTTGTGGGGAGTGGGGGAGAAATCTGCACTGAACCTGTCAGTCAGTATGTTGCCAATGTCTGTAGGTGCAGTGATATCAACATTATTCTGAACTAAGTCTGAGCATATCTGGGAGTTTCCTCCCAGGTTTCAAACATAGGTAAAAAAGGCCTCATGATTGTCCCTGGAGTCCTGAGTGGGTTTACTCTCAAAACATGCCTCGGATGATTGTATGGGGGAACCCAGTGTTTTACTCACAATGAGCAGGGGTGCCTTCCCCCCTACGGATTACGCTCTATCTTGTAGTAGCTCCTTCCTTGTGTTGTACAGCTTGTTTATGGCTAGGGTCCACCAGACTGGATGCTTGCCTGTGGTACAAAGAGTCATTATTATTTGGGATTGCCTGAACCATGCAGTCCTGGAGGTGCTGGTAGAAGGCATTTCTAAGTGATACAGTGGCTTGGGTAATGGTGTCTGCTGGCCTGGGGCCTTGAAAGAGACCACACCAGTCCTCAGAAATGTGAAGTCGGCATTTGAGAAGGTCTTCACCATTTCATTTCCCATCTGGGGTGTGGGTGGGATGTGGACTCCCACTGAGAATAGTCCATGATCTGATCTCACCAATGATGGGTATATGTCTGGTGTTGAACAGTGTGACCCCATGTTCGTGATGATGTGTTCTAGTATGTTGCCTCCACTTGAGGGGATTGGGACCAGTTGTTCCATGGCATTTCAGTGTATGAACTCTTGGAACCTTTGTGTTAGAGTGTTGTGGCATGATTAGTGATCCCAGTCTATATGTGGATAGTTGGAATCACCCAGTAGGATGGTGTTTTGAGATACATTTATCCCCTTCAGTGTTTGCAGGATAGCTGTGTGAGGTACCTGAGTTTGAGCGGGTGGCATGTAACATGCTACAAACTGCAGAGCAGTCTTGCCTACGGTCACTGGCACCTGGATGGTCTCCGATGCATCGTGTGTTGCCACCAACCATGAGGTGAGGGTGTCCTTGATGAATATGGACACCCACCATCCTTCTTGGTGTTGTCGGGATGCTGGTGCCAGAATGCATGATATGAGGTAACACCCGATAGTGCCGGGGTGCTGTCAGAAGCTGTGAACCAGGTTTCAGGCACAGCACAGACATCAATGTGCTACATACTGAGAAGGGCATAGAGTGTGTGCAGCTTGAGGTTGAGACCTTGGGCATTGAGCAGCATTACCCTTAGTGTCTTTCCTTTACTGTGTTCTAGGGTGGTAGGTGTAGAATCTGAGTCTTGCATAAAAGGCACAATGGGGTGGCAAGAGCATCATCTGAAATCCGAAGCCCAGGGTGACAGGTGCAAGCCGTCCCTTGCAAATCACCGTGGCCTGTCCAGCATGTCATCCCAGGCAGACAGACATTGGACCCCCATAGAATGACACCATAGTCTAAGCAAAATACTACAGCTGATCATCTTGTCTCTGTTTATGTGGCATCATACTTGGTGAAGGTAGGATACTGCCGAAGGTCAGGGTCATACCTGCCTGGCCTACATAATCAGAGGGATCCTCTATGTCTCTTTCCATGTAGTCCAGGGAGGTACATCTCAGGTCGTTCACACCAGCATGGATTATGACTGGGTCAGACCTGTACTTGCAGTTTAGTGACCTGAGTGCTTGCATTATGTGGTGGATTCCAGTGCCCGATAGGCAGCTTACTGTGACCTCCTCTGTACCTGATCTGGTGAGTGGGACATCAGTGTGTCTGACTATGGAGTCACCTATGACAAGTGTGTCCGCATTGTGTTTGGCCTTAAGGGCTGTGACTGTTTGGCACACCAACTCTGTGGTCAATGTGTTGCATGTGCTGTGCCCTGTGGAGGCAGTTGTGTGAGTGTCTGCTGTGGTGGCCACCGCCATTCTGGTAGACTTCTGATCAGAGCCTCCGAGAGTGTCTCTGTGTGTCTATGTGTATGATCTTATGTTGTGACAGTGCCATGTGAGACTGGATTAAAGATGTGTGTGTGGTTACCTTCACCCTCTCTCTGGTCTTGCTAGTCCTAAGTTGAGAGAGCTCAGCCTCCACTTTGGCTATATAGTTGCATCTCTCACATGTATGTGTGTTTTATGGCAGAAGGAGAGGGTTGTCAGTGTACATGAGGCAACTGTAACAGTGCCTCAATATTCCCAGGTTCACCAGCTGAGCAGGAGAGGACACTAGCAACTGATCCCTAGACATGCTAGAAGGAATAGACAAAACAATGTTGGAATACAGGGAGATATCAAGCCCCCAAGCCACATCATACTGTTTGATTGACAATAGCTACACATACACCGGTGTTTCATAGTGTCATAGTGTACTACTAGGCTATCTGCCCTAGTGCATGTATAAGCCTAGCCATAGTGATGTGGCTATTGCCACCCCTTATAGTGGTAATAAGTGTACAGAATAGATTCTGAATATTGTGCCTCTGACTTAGTAGTGACACATTATGACCCCCTTACGTAATTGAATAACATGACTGTGTCTCTGTCTAGTCTGTGCCTCTGTCTCATATGCAGTTGTCCAGATGTCTCCTGAAGAGAGTCAGTGAGGGACTCTGTCAAACATGAACTGGGATACTCTGCTAGAGTGTGAGATGCCTCTGAGTTATGACTCTGTCCCTCCAGCATGTCCTATACATGTATGTGCTGAGGTTCAAATACTCAGCTCTAGTGGCTCTGGTGGATTTGGATTGCTTGCAGTGGAGTATGTCCACCAAATCCTGATTGGACATGGTCTTGTATGTCAGGCATAGGTCACCTGTAAGTATGCGGTATGACACTGAACAAAGCTGGACTTCCTCTATTCTGGAAGCATATGACATGTGTTGAAGAACCCTGATCTTCATGGTAGGTACTTTTCGGGTGCAAAGGTGCAAAAGGCAGGATCTGCCCTGTACAAAGCTGAACTAGGTGGGAACAAGGGTCCGTAGGTCAGTAATGTGTCTGTGTAAGAGCTCCATGACTCCTCCCATATCTTTGCAGACAAGGCTGGTTAAGCCTGTGTGGTGGTAGTTGCCATGGTCTGTGGAGGCATCCCCCTTGTGGAGTGGGACCACTGTTGCCGTATGCCAGTGTTCAGGTACATACCCTGTAGCAAGACTAAGGTTAAATAGCAGTTGTATATATGGGTCCAGCCCCTTCTGGAGTTCACATAGCATGCAACTGGAGATACCAGCAGGTCCCATGGATGCTGTGCACTTGTCTTTGCTGAGTGTGGCTCTCACATGGACATCCAAGATGACAGTGAGGTTACATACAGCAGTGATAACTATCTTGTTTTGGGGGTGAGGGAGGGGTAAATCGCACTGAAGCTGTCCGCGGAATGTTGCCAATATCTGTCAGGTCACTGGAATATATGTTGTTGTGTACCAACTCTGAGCATATCCGAGGGTTCACAACCAGGTGTCTGACATAACTGAAGAAAGCAGTGTGGTTACCTTCATTGTCTTTGGTGATTTATGTCCCCAAGTTGACCTTGCATGTCTTTATGAGATAATGTAGCTTTCTAATAGTGCTGATCACAGCTGTCTTCCCTTTTGGAGATGTAGCTCTGTCTTGCATTAGTAACCCTCATCTGTCATACAGTTTGTTTATGGCTGGGGTCCACCAGACAGGACACTTTCCCTTTGTGGAGAGGGTCGATTGTATGGTCCATGCTGTCTGACATCTAGCTAAGGGGAGGTCATTCTGGTTCTGCAGTTATCTTTCATCAGCATTAGAAATGACCACAACAGCCCCTGTGGGTGTACCTCATGCACACACATCCAGCACCTGTAAAGTCCACAACAGTACCTCACCAGGAGTATGACAGAGCTGGAACACATGTAATGTGTAGTCTGATTAAACAGAGTGCAGCTCCACACACTGCCATGCTGTCCACCCAGATGCAAGCTGTGCCTGATGTAGAAAGCCATGTCCAAGCTGGAATCAATGCACATGCTGCACCTTGTACAATCTGAATGGCAGGAGCTATGCACATGAGGGACCTGAACCCCAGCACTGACATATATAGGACAGGCTGTACTGCATTATCCAAAACACAGAAGCCACCCCACACATGAGTAAACTACCAGTACAGGTTGTCCATAGAGACACTGGTTGAGTCCCCTCAACAGGAATCCTAATGCGTGGATGGGAGATGGGAGGTTTACCCTGGGTATCAATGTTATGTCACAGGTAGACAGAGGCACAGTATACTAAACAAGACATATGACATGTCGAACTACGCTTACAATGTGTTGATGGACAAACACATTCTCCGACTAGCATTAGGTCAAGATACCTCTTGAACACAGCCAGCAAGGTGCTCTTCCTCAAATGGACCAGGATTGTATTCCACAGCATAGTGTGTCTCCTTGTGTTAACTCCATCCCTCCAACATGTCCAACATACATCCCTGCTAGGTGTAAGTCACCTGCACTAGTGGTTCAGGTGGATCTTCTGAGTCTGAGGTGGAGCATGCCCATTAATCTCTGTTTGGACATGGCCTCGCATGTCAGGCACATGTCACCTCTAAGCAGACGGTATGTGAGTGAATAGAGTGTGAGTGTCGTCAATCTGGCAGCATATGACAGCTGTTGGGGTTCCTTGATCCTTTAGGTGGGGACAGTCAGGGTGTCTCCAATTGCTGCAGATGTTGTGTGAGATACAGCCAGAATAGGGCATTCGACTCGATCACCGGTCTGATAAGTGAAGAGTACAGGGGAACAATGACCCACTAGATCTGGATGTGAATCCCAGCCTGATCAGGTGGGCAATGTAGAAGGTCTTCCTAGCCACTTTAGCAATGTGAGTCTCAGAAGAATGGCGACTGTTAACCTGGGTCCCCAGGTCCATGATAACCTCCTCTGTGCTTAGAGGATTGCCACCTATATGGTAGCTTGGGGTCACCTTGCTTTTCCTGAAGGGTATGTCTACACATGTTGTGCACTCTGACTTCAGGCCATGGCCCTGGCACCAGCTATCAGTTACTGTGAGTCCCTTCTGAAGGATATCTGTGTGTGATGCACTGTCCACTATGGTGCCCAGTGTGCAGTCATCTGCTAACATTGTCATCCAAAGTCCTCCCATGTTGGCCTGTACTTCTGGGAAGTACATGACAAACAATGGGGCCAAGGACTGAGCCCTGTGTGACACCACCTGTGACCAGCCTGGAGTCTAACATAGTGCCAGCAACTCTAACCCTGTGGGTCCCGTCCTTAAGCCAGTTTGCAACCCATCTTGTGACATATGGGTTTACATTTCAGTTGTTAGGGTTTTCCACAATACCTGAGTGGGGTATTGTGTTGAAAGTGTTTGCAAGGCCAAGGTAGGCTGTATGGACTGCCTTTCCCCAACAATGGCCTAAGTGACCAATTTGAAGATGTCAACCCAGTACAAAAGGCATGATCTGCCCCTGACCAAGCCAAAATGGGATGGGTACAATGTCTGCATGTCCCCTATATCTTTGTATATGAGCTCAATTATGATCCTCTCCATAGATTTGCAGACTACACCTGTTAAGCTTATGGGGCAGCAATTAACAGGGTCTGTAGAGGCACTGCCTTTGTGCAGATGTGCACAACTGGACCCTAACCAGGCTGTTGTGCACACTATGGAAATGTAAAGCAGTGATAGGACTAAAGGCCAGGATGCTGACCACCACAGTGAAAGTACTGAAACACTACACTAGACAGTGCTACAGTGTTAGGTCAGTATGAACGGATGTTGACAATTGTGTGCAAAGTATCCCATGCAAAACCTGCAGGCACAGTATACTCCCTGTTTTGTTCACACAAAAAGCATTCGGACAGTAACTACACAACATGGCACAGAACACACAACCATAAACTTCAGGTATTTGTTGAAGGTCACACTCATCCACAAATGTGATGGGCTGCAGAGTTCAACATATGTAAAGCCCACACTGGGCATGCTCACACACTTAGATAAATGAGACATCTTTCACACAACATGCCACGGGAAGGCTGAACTGGGCATGCTCACACACTTGGTCCAAATGTTACCCTAGCAAATGTGAAAACACACCAGAGGATGCTCATCCCCCTTTCTAGACACTGATCATGTAAGCACCCTATAAGTATATTGGAGAAAAGGATTCTCTCAGTAATCCGAATAGTGCGCCGTGCTAATGCGTCTCTAGTGTCATAACATAGTTAGGTAGGGGTTTGAATCCAGCAGGTGGCAAGTGTGTGTGAAGGGGTGTAAGTGTGTATGAAAAACATCCCTTTTGGCAACTGGGAAAACACACCACAGGATGATCATTCCACTTTCTAGACTCTGATGATGTCAGCACCCTATAAGTATATTGGAGAAAAGGATTCTCTCAGTAATACGAATAGCATGCCGTGCTAATGCGTCCGTCTCTAGTGTCATACCATAGTTAGATAGGGGTTTGAATCCAGCAGGTGGCAAGTGTGTGTGAAGGGGGGTAAGTGTGTATGAAAGAAACATCTCTTTTGGCAACTGGGAAAACACACCACAGGATGATCATTCCACTTTCTAGACTCTGATGATGTCAGCACCCTATAAGTATATTGGAGAAAAGGATTCTCTCAGTAATCCAAATAGCGCGCCGTGCTAATGTGTCCGTCTCTAGTGTCATAACATAGTTAGGTAGGGGTTTGAATCCAGCAGGTGGCAAGTGTGTGTGAAGGGGGGTAAGTGTGTATGAAAAAAACATCCCTTTTGGCAACTGGGAAAACACACCACAGGATGATCATTCCACTTTCTAAACTCTGATGATGTCAGCACCCTATAAGTATATCAGGGGAAAGGAAATTCCCCAGTAATGCGAATAGTGCGCTGTGCTAATGCGTCTGTCTGTAGTGTCATAACATAGTTAGGTAGGAGGTTTGAATCCAGCAGGTGGCAAGTGTGTGTGAAGGGGGGGTAAGTGTGTGTGCAAGTGTGTATGAAAGAAACATCCCTTTTGGCAACTGGGAAAACACACCACAACTTTCTAGACTCTGATGATGTCAGCACCCTATAAGTATATCAGGGGAAAAGAAATCCCCCCAGTAATGCGAATAGCTCGCTGTGCTAATGCGTCCGTCTGTAGTGTCTTAACATAGCTAGGTAGGGGTTTGAATCCTGCAAAGGGAATGTATGTGTGAGTGTGGTTTATGTGTGTGCACTATGCTGGGAGGGTTAACTGCCTTTTGCCAACTGGGAGAACACACTACAGGGTGCACATCCCTCCTCCTACACACAGATGATGTCAGCACCCTCTAAGTACAGCATTAGTAAGGATTTCTCCAACTACTGCAAATAGCACACTCTGCTAATGTGTCTGTTTCTACTGTCATTGCACAGTTAGGTATGGGTTTGAATCTTGCAAATTGAAAGTATGTGTTGTACTATTGGTGGGGTTAGTGTGTGTGCACAATGATGGGGTGGGATGTGGCTTTTGCCACATGGGGCTATGCACTGCAGGGTGGTCATTACCCTTAACAAGCAGTGATGTTGATAGCACCCTATACAAACAAAACTACAAAACAGAAGGTGGTGGTACTGATAACACATGTAAGGTAACACTTCTTCAAGTAATGTCCACAAAACGGAGTAGGATAATCAAACAATTCTTTTATTCTATACAGACAACATGACAACAGACAAGTAACTGCCAGTACTCAGTATAGTGTTACATGCTACTGTAACACGCACATGTACCGAATATACCTAGATAGTGTTCTGAAGCCTGAATGTGGCAAGTGTGTGGATGTGGGATGTGTCTGTGTGTGCATTTCCGTATGGGAAACATGTTTGCTGTGGCAATCAGGGTACTACAGTACCTGATGCACATTACATCTTCCAACTGATGAGGTTGCCTGAACCCTGTGAGTACAGGTAGAGAAGGGGATGCCAGTAGTAAACAACATAGTGCACTTCTGAAATGTGTACCTGTCATGTATCAACAGCTACTCATGTAGGGTGATAAATAATGGGAATGGCAGGTGAGTGTGTGCATCTGTGTGGGTAGCAGGGTGTGTATAGATGCATGTGTGACAGAACAGATACATGTAGCTGAATCTACATAACAGCACAATATGCACATTGCCATAGTCAATGTTAGCATGTGATGGTGTGCAGCTGGTACACTTTGTTAAGTAGTATGGGTGCAGATAACAATTGAGGACATTCATACAGTTACTGCAGCAGGACTGCTGGGATATACACACATTTATACTGCAACAGTCAACAGTTACCAACATGTTACTACTTATACACATCTATGTAGTCACCCTGTGCATCAGCAACGTGTTTACCTTTACCTGCACCGATGTAGTATGCAGGAGGTGGCACAGTGTCATCATATGCACAGGGTGTGGGTTAGGTATGCCCAAGCCGCCACTGGTAACACCAATTGACATGTGTGTGTATGTGTGTTTGTGAGGGGCAGCAGTACAGGGTGGACCGTTGTTGGTGCAGTGTGTGTGTGTATGTGTTTGCCCTAGGTGTTAGGTTTCCAGGTTTCTGCATGTGTGTAAGCACGCACACAGTCCCACATAATGGCTGCCATGTACAGGGTTTTGTGGACAGCCACAGACTGCACCTGTCAGGTCATCCAGATCAGTGTCTGTAGGCACGGACACGGTACCTGTGCCTGGCAGGGGTGCTACGGGCCAGATCCGGTACTAACCCAGACTGGGTACTGTCATCAGAAGCAGGGGTGTGTTGACTGGACACAGTTCCCTGTTGGGACTGTCCAGAGCCATGTGCACGTGGTCTCCTGGGGCGTCTGGATGACAGCACAGACCCAGCATTGCTGGGGCTGGTGCTGGCACTTGAGGCGCGAGTGGGCCTGTTGTCGTCCACGGCCACTGCCAGCTGGTGCTCTTGATGGCATACGGCCACGTCGACGTCGCAAACGCACACCATCGCCCTGGCCCATGGACATCTGGTTGTGGAGCAGCTGTTCTATGCCCCCACAACGTCTGTCAACGACATCTGTGAAGTTACGGATAGCATTCGCAACATCATGCATGCCGTCTGTCATGGCTATGCGACATGCTCTCAACTCCCTCAGACCCTGTCTGGTGTACCTTTCCATATGTGCCTGTGCCTGCATGACAGTTCTAAACATAGTGGAGGTTGACATACCTCCTTGGGCACGTCGGCCAGAGGCAGTACGGCCACGGATGCCCCCACGAGAACCCATGAGCGACTGTCTGCGTGGTACCATTGGAGGCCTCTGCACATGGCTGCCTTGTGAGGATGCATGTACCACAGGTACCACATTACCCTGATCTATGCCCACTGCTGACTGTCCATCACCTAGGGACAATGGTGACAAAGGATGTAACGGCAGGATGACTGTGCATTGACGTGGTTGAAAGCTGTGTACTGTCAATTGGCTGACCAATGGCGGACCCAGACACACCTTCCTGCACCATTACAGACATTTCATCATCATCAGTACCTGGGGCACAAGATTCAGGTTCCCTGCTGCAGGTCACCAGAGCAGCACCAGAACCTACGGGAGGAAAACATGGAACACAGATTACAGTCTCAATACATATTTCAAAGAGATGCACTTCAATACTAATGCACACATTCAGAAATGGACACATGCACTCATGGACACTAACACACATGCACACTTGGGCACAGGCACACTTGCACACATGCACACCCCACAGTAAACACACACATCAGCACCGTGTTACACTACTCAATTTACTACCTGTCAATTACAGTTATTGTGAACACAGTCACCAGCATGTCTACTACAGAGTTACACTACTCTTCCTAGTTTTATAAATTGTTTTACAGATAATTTTAAAAGACTCACCAGCATGTATGGCCTGCCTCATTGCTACATGGGAGGGACCTGGAAGTGTGAAGAGAGTAATGTCAGTGGGCACATGTGTGCCATTCATTTTGCACATGATACAGTACAGTAGTACACTAGTTCCCTTATACACATCAGCTGCACATCATGTCTGTATATATATCATGATGACAGATACATACCACATGCACACCTTATGGTGCATGAAGTAACAGCGTACAGAACAGTCATATGTACATACCAGGAGTTAACTCTAATCTCACCCTTACCTCTCTTCAAACGTCAACTCAAACTGTACTTCCAAACCCACTGGCTTTGTTCTTCTTGGAGTCCAGGCTAACGTCCCTCTCCCTACCCTCTCTTCACCTTTAACCCCTCATTGTGCATAGAAACTAGCTTCTACCCTGTTTCTTTCACCTTGATGTCCTTCTATGCTCTGACCTACTTCTCCCATCCCTCCCACCTCCTCTTGACTGTCTTCCTTCTTTTCCTCACTTCCCTTCTTGACTCCTGCCTCTTCCATATCATTGTATCTGTCATACTCCTTCTACTTCTCTACCCTTCTGAGCCCTAACTATTATGTATATGGCTTTTGCCTTATTGCATAACCATTATGCTTTAGGTAGGATTGCTTTGAAACCAACAGTACATTGTGTATGACTCTGAACTGTTTGACTTCCTTACATGTATGTTGATTTAATTAACAGGCTGGTGTACAATTCTATTATGTTGGCTGTCTGTAATGACAACTTGTCTGTCTGCCTTTATTACGTTATGTGTGGAGCTTTTCTCCACAGGCCTCTACTGAAAATGAACTTATATCCAGCTAGACTATCTGGGTCAACAAATGTAAAAGTAATAACAATAAATGAATATGGCATCTTACCTGCACGCTCGCTGTCTTGCTGCTGTGTGGATCCAACCTCCATCAGGATGCATGATGGTTGCTGTTGCTCTGGGGCTGGATCCACAACACTTAGCAGTAGCCCCTCCTGTCTGGTGAGGGGGGATGTGTGGCCACCCCCCCACCTGTGGCAGCCTGTTGCCTGCGGATATCTGCAGCACGCTGGCGGACATTTCTTTTCAAATCACTGCAGTGATGTCTCACCTGCTCATATGTCCTATCATGCATGCCAACATCATTTATCCTGCTAACAAGGTTTTGCCACAGTGCAGACCTCTCCTGCTGATTCTGGGTGGTGCGTGAGAACAGGATGGCATAGTCACGCACCAGGCTCTGGTGGATCACATCATCCTCTGCAACAGAGTAGGCAGGATTCCGTTTAGGTGCCATGTCTATCTGGAAAGGTACACAAACAGGTTATCAGCATAGTATCTCAACAATACATGGTACACATTCTATACAGGTAGTGTTAACTTCTACTTATTACTGATTGGTTAAAACCTGATTACAGTGTAGCTATCATTCTATGTCATTTGTACTAAGTACTTGGCCTTCAGACCAGTTGTTTTACATTAGGGAGGTTGGTGGCAAGCACTGTGGTGGCAGGACACATATCTTTCATCCATTGAAGTTGGGAACTGCTAATTGTGGGCCCAGTGTACAAGTGTATTACTTCTGGTATGGGCAGTTGGCCTTCAGGCCAGTTATTTAACATTAACGAGGTTTGTGGTCTGCACCCATGTGTGACAATAGGCTGTACTCTGCCATTCATAGCTGGGGACACCTGGTTTCAGGTTTATAGTGCCTGCATATCTGAGCTGTATCTTACTGACATTGCTACACCTTGTTTGTTGTAGCAAACACTACATCCAGGCCTCCTGCATCTACCTTTGTTTATATGCTTGTTATCTGTTAGCTTGTTATTTCACTGGTATGCTACATCCACATAGTACACATCTTTGCAACACATCTGTGACTCACTACTGTTATCTGCATTGCTTACTGTACGTACTTCCATGTTACACATGACAGCAAGTGACTGCTTGTCATTGTTACATTTACTTCATTGTGACACATTGCACTTAGGTTACCTGGCATTTGCTCACTGACGCTTTTATATCAGTCAGCAGTTGTAGGTAATGTCAGTACACCCTCACTCCCCACTGGACCTTGTTTTCAATCATTAGTGATTACAGAGTTCACAATAGTATTCTAGCATGTCCAGAGGTCAGTTGTCAGTTCCCTCCTCAGTCCAGCTGGTGAGTGTGGTACTCCAGAGACAATGTTAGAACAGATGCATGTACACAGACAACCCCTCCTCCTAACAACAAATTCAAACTCATGTGAGTGATGCAACCATATACCAGACTGGAGGCTAGGCTCTGTCTAGTCAATACCGCCATAACCAGTCACGTGGCAAAGGGGATCACTCACTACACTTCCAGTCTCATGTAGACCTACCACAACAGCGGACCTAACACATGATCACACATGATCATACTTGTAGGCTCAGACCACAGCTCTGCCTATGCAGCAGAGACCTCCTAAGCAGACATCCAGGCAACCACTACCACATAAACGAACATGTGCAACACATATCACACAAAGCCAATGTGCTGAACACTCACAGCCATTAACAGTTAACAACACACCTCATACACCTGTACTAGGTGCCTCTATCATCAGGCACACTCACATCACGTTCACCAGGCTTAACGAGGTGAGGGTCACGGTGTGCAGCCTGTCAGGCACTATGAACTGCCACATAACACAAACAGTCAGGTAACCCCAAGGCAGATACAGGTATGACTCAGTCAATGTCCATGCTGCTGTGAATGGCCTGACACATTCCTCCCTGGACTACATGACATGAGACATTACAGAGCTCTCTGAGCACGTAGCCCGAGACAGTTTGACCCTGACCTTGAGTAGCATCCTACCCTCACCTAGAACAATGCCACAATATCAAGGCATGATGATCCCTTCCAACAATTGACTGACATACTGGTGTCATTCACAGGTGTGCCAATGCCTGCCATCTTGGGGTGGTATGCTTTGCTAGGGACAGCTTGCACCTGTCACCACAGTCCTATTGACATTTGGCGGAGCCTCCTGCTACACCCATAGTGCCTGTATTAGGCAAGGCTCATAAGGCAAACCCACATCCATTTGTATCACAAAGGATGAGGAAGTAAGAGTGATGCTACTCAACACTGGACGTCTAGACCCAAGGATGCATGCACCCAAAACCCTACCTAGCATTCTGGACATCGATATCTGTGCAGTAACATGAACCTGTTTCAGGTTTCACAGGAGCACACCAGTACTACCACGTTATAGCTGTTACCATTCTTGTCGGCCACAACACTTGAACAAGGGAGGGGGAGTATCAGTATTCAATGCAGATTCCCACGCCTCGACATTGGTGGCATAGTACAACATAGGTGTTAGGCCATTGAGTACAGAAGACGTAGTTGGGGACCTGGGGAAGAAACATGGTAGCGGTCTGTCATTTGTCTACTACATGGCCAACGTGGATTGACAGACATGTTATATAGCCCAGCTAATCATGACTGATTCACATGTATGGCAGGGGAGGTCATTGTGCCTCTGTACTCATCCATCATCAGGCCTATAATTGCATACAATGCACCTTTTGGGATGTACCTAACCAGACACCTACAGCAACTGGTACAGGACAACAGTACATCATCAAGGGGATGCAATGGCTCACACAGATGTCATATGCTGCCCAGGTAAAGTGAATCCAGCTGGACTCAGTGGCATACTGCCTGTTCAGAGGCAATCTGTGCATGCCATATTCAGCCATGTCCTACCTAGCAGTAATGAACGTGATGCACCTCAGGCAATCAGAGTCCCATACAGCCACATGCTCAGGAGAGCTGGACCTCAGCACTGACATACATGGACATGCTGGAGGGGCATATTCCTAACCGAGAGGCTCCCTTCACTCTGTAATGAGCTCACACTACTGGTTAGGCAGAGTCCCTCATTGACTCTCTTCCATAGGAATCTGGATGAGTGGATGGAGATCATAGTTGTACCCCAGGTATCACTTCTATGTCGCTGTTAGACAGAGGCAAAGTATACTAAAGTCGGACAAGGGCATAGCAGCATAAGATGTGATTGGGTGGCAAAAGACAAACACATTCTACTAGGCTTACCAATGCCCTAGGGCAAATAGCCTAGTATGAACCTATGAACTGTTCATTCTCAACTGTTCGAGCTCATTACAGAGTGAAGGGAGCCTCTCAGTTAGGAATTTGCCCTCCAGCATGTCCATGTATGTTCTATTCAGTCGCTACCGCTTGCTCAGAGGTGACCTTTGCCCAACATACAAGGCCATGTCAAACCCAGATTTGATGAATATGCTTCACCTAAAAACCTAGATCCATCAGAGCCACAAGGGCGGAGACTTAAACCTCGACACGGCTATTAATAGGACATGCTGGAGGGATAGATTCATCACCCAAAGACTCCCTATGCTGTGGAACAAAATCACGGTATATGTGAGGCAGAGCACCTCGCTAGCCTTGTTCAAGAGAAATCTTGACCAATGGATGGGAGATCGCAGATATACCCCAGGGATTACCTCCGTGTCACTGCTCGACAGAGGCACAGCAAAATAATGGGTATGGTTCCCCATACTAAAGGGGTGGCGTAAGCCACAAAACGATGGGCTAGGCTTGTAAATGCCCTCGGGCAGATAGCCTAGTATGAACCTATGAACATTTGTGTACTGCTATAGTACATCTGCCATATGTTGCATGTGTGTGTGTTGTGGGGGATGCACAGGTAATGGCCAGATACTTCTGCACAGTTGACATGTCTGACACATTCTGGGTGTTCATCCATACATACTGGATGTGTGCTGCCATCCAACCCTGTGATGTGGACACACATTACTCAGCCTGGATATACATATCTGAACAACACCACAAGCACAGTACACTACCTTGCTATGTATGCATGTTATTACACAGTTATTCAGTAGTTATGACAGTGATGCTATCCATGCAGCCCACTGGGCCAGTGGAAGCCACAACACACACCGCCAGCACCTTTGCATATGCGTACCACAGACATCCCGCATACTGCATGTACTGTGCACACAGTTATCTAACCCAGAACAACTGCACACCACTTATTAATCCTGTCCAGTGGACTACAGATACAGGCATATTGTATAACAATAGTAGGAGGCTACTGCAGCACAGGGCAGATTCACATGACGGGAAGGCATATGTTGTCTGCAGTGTTAAGATGCTTCACATTCACCAAATGCACAGATATTGCCAACATTGTTGCAGACAGTTTAGGTGCAGGTACCCCCCCCATTGTCCTACACACGTGTTATTAGTTATCCCAGATGACTGTAACCTCCCTATCCTCTCACATGTCCAGGTGAGAGCCACCCTCATCATTGCAGAACACATATCATCACTGTTATGAAATGGTATCCCTGGATGTGTGCTACATTCACCCCTGGAAGGACATAGCACCACATGACAGACTGATATTAATCCCTGGCCATACTACAGGATATGTACCTGAACAGTGCCATACATGCACAGTGGTCCCACACCAATGAGGAGGAACCTCTACTGACCCTGGGAACTACTGCATCATATGCACAACTGGCCTTGTGTTCTAAGCTATGGAAGTGTTAGTTATGGCCCACATGTGCAACAATATTACATATGTTTATATTTCATGACTATGTACACACAACCTATCTCATGGACATACCTATAGATAGTGAACTATGATACATTTGGAGGTGTCACAGTATACACAGGATTAACCTGCTACTTTGCATTACCTGTGTTTGTGGCAGCTGTTGGTGTGTCACTGGTGCTGCTTGAAGTTTGCTGCTGCTGGTTTTGCTGCTGGCTGTCTTTATTTCTGTTTTGGTCTGTTTTGTTCTCTCTCTGTCTCTCTCTCTCTTTCTCTGTCGGTTTTGTGCAATGAATGCATTGCATGAGTGTAGTGTGGGTACTCATTGCTTTTGTAGGTATCTGCATAGGTCCATGTGATGGCCTCTGCACCAATTGTAAGGCAGCATTTGCTAATTGCATGCAGCTGGGTGTGTACTGATTGCATGTCTCACTGTGATTTCAGGACACTGCTATAAAAGGGTATGTGAGATAGGCGTTGCCCTTTCAGATTGTAGGGCGTGGACCATGCTGGTATGCTGTTGACAGTGTTTTGTGAGTGTGAAGGTTAGTACATCTACCATGCTTCATGCTGTGTTGTAGATTCAGGTTGCTGCATTTATCTTGCCTGTTCCCTATAGTGAGTGTGTATGCATACTGACACCTACAACTATATGTCATATGTATTGCTATATATATATATATATATATATATCTGTGTACATATACATACTTTCATATATGTACATTAGTTGACATTATTGGGTACAAGCTAACAATTAGCAGGGCTGTTTCTGTTAACACTACACTAGTATGGGAACCCAGTAATTGGGACTATAAAAGTCTGCATGACATGCTTTGAGTAGTAGACATACTATATTGCCTTTATCTTCATTCATACTATTACGTGTTCCACTTATTTAGCACTATATTCCTGTATGAGAGTCATGGCTTAGTGGTAGGTCATACAGACTAGTGTTACAATGGTCTTGTGGTAGGGCCTACTAGTATGCTCATATTCTGCTTTTGAGTTGAGTATAGGGCCTATCAATCAAAGTGCTGGAGGCACCTTTAAGCAGTTAAAGGGCTTAGTAGGTCTCACAGGAGTCAGGCTGTGTTGCAGATTCTGGTTGCTGCATATATCTTCACTATTTCCTGTAGTGAGTGTGTATGGCTACTGAGACCTACAACTATATTTCATATGTATTAATATATATTTATATATATGTATGTGTAGATATACATACCTTCACATATGTACATTACCTTACAATATTATGTACAAGCTAACAGGTAGCAGGGCTGTTTCTGTTCACACTGAACTAGTATGGGAATCCAGTAATTTGGCCATTAAAACTCTACCTGACATGCTTTGGATAGTACATCTCCTATATTGCCTTTATACTGATTCCTACTATTACATGTTATATTTATTTTAGCACTGTGTTCTTGCAAAGGAGGCATGGCTTAGTGGTAGGTCATACAGACTACTGTTACCAAGGGCCTGGGTTTGAGACTGACAGTGGGAATTCTTTTTACTTTGCAAACTTTCAAACTGAGTACAGGACTTGTCAATCAAAGTGCTGAGGCCACCTTTAAGCAGTTAGAAGGGTAAGTAGGTCACACAGGGGTCAGGCTGTGTTGCAGATTCAGGTTGCTGCAATTATGTTCACTGTATCCTGTAGTGAGTGTGTATGGCTACTGAGACCTACGACTATATTTCATATGTATTAATATATATTTATATATATGTATGTGTAGATATACATACCTTCACATATGTACATTACCTTACATTATTATGTACAAGCTAACAGGTAGCAGGGCTGTTTCTGTTCACACTGAACTAGTATGGGAATCCAGTAATTTGGCCATTAAAACCCTACCTGACATGCTTTAGATAGTACATCTCCTATATTGCCTTTATACTGATTCATACTATTACATGTTATATTTATTTTAGCAGTGTGTTCTTGTAAAGCAGGCATGGCTTAGTGGTAGGTCATGCAGACTAATGTTACCAAGGTCCTGGGTTCGAGACTGACAGTGGGAATTTATTTTTCTTAGCAAACTTTCAAACTGAGTACAGGACCTGTCAATCAAAGTGCCATAAAGGCACTTTTAAGCACTTTAAACCAGGTCTGCCGTTTGCTGAGCTCACGATCTTGCACTGGCGGTGAGCTCCGCTAACACAAGCACACCAGCTAATTTCTTTGAAAGAAAAGAAAAAGGGGTGACAGGAAAGTGGTGAAAAGGGGTCACAAAGAGGGTAAGACAGTAGGGAAACAAGCGTGGGATTTGCAGGAGGGATGTAGGTAAGGCCCATAGATGCCCATGTCTTTGGCAGCAACAGCTGTGCATTTCCATGTATTTTGGCGAGACATTAGAAACCTTTCACCCTGAGAGAGGTGTCAGGACAACATTAATAGTTGTTGTAGAGCCAATTGTAATTAACTGTTTCAATGTCAAGCAGACATGTGTGCGACATGGACAGCTATGTATGGGGCGTAATTTTTTTGTGGGTACAGAGTGCCCTTTTTTTTGCAGGTGAGAGTGGTATGTCAGGTGAAGGAAGTCGGTATAGCTGGGGAGGTAGGTTGGGTAGGTTAACAGACAAGACAGACAAGACGCATACAGGGGCGGTGTATGACACACGTGGGGGGGTTACACAATTGATGGGGACGGAGGTTAGGATTTCCAAGATGCATGAGCCCACAGATGGCAACAGTGGAACTGATATCCCCACCCATAGGCAGTTGCCACTGTTCCTTCACAGCCCAGGACGGGGCTGTGCTGCGGGCTGTGTAGGCGGGCAACGGCGGGGCCGTTAGCTGTGCCACACGAGCCTCGAGCTGGCGTAGGGGCCCAAGAACAGTGTCTTGGATCTCCCTTCGCACCACAGACCGGACACCGCGGAGGGTGAGTGGACGAACCTCTCCGGCCACACTTGCAGAGGGGGGACGGGCCCCATCCCCTGCAGCGCTTCCACCCGAAGGTGGCACAGGGCCACCGGAGGGGGGTCCGGCCTGGGCACTAGTGCCAGGTGCAGTCACCAGCTGAGGTGGGAGAGGTGGGTCCGCTGGGACCTGCCTTCCCAAGCGTTCTAGGTTTGTGAGTAGTTATGTTAGTTTGGGTTAGTGGCATTGTATTCCATTCAGATTAGTTGTAACAGCATGCATTGGTATTCCCATCAAACAAACACCCAGATATTAACACCATTGAACAAGGGGCATATCAATATCACATGCATTATTTGAACAGAAATACACAGTCAAACAACATGCAGGGTTGATTAATGGCAACAGGCCATCAGATTTGCAGGTATGAACAGGGCACATGCACGAACAGACATGCATATATTTTGAAACGGACAAATGTCCATGATTAATGAAATGTTCACATACCATTATTTAGTGGGTGTTGTTATATGGAATTATAGGGTTGGGCGGAGATAGAAAGTGATGACACATTCATATGTTACACATTGATTTACATTTATAATAGGTACACAATTAAGTTGAGGCTGATGTTTCAAAATAAATTTTATTTGACTGTCAAGCTACACCTGTTACAAATACATCACTATCCTACTTATTTTGAATCTGATCAGATACATCATCCTGCTACACTTTGATGACATGACAGGGGACAACTATGGCTGTTTAGTCTGTCAGATAATCATTCATTCTATCTGCAAATTGTTTACTGTGATCACCATATACAGCATTTGGCTAGACATTCCAGATTCTGACACACTGAAATCAGTTTGGTATATTAAGTTGTACTTCCCACATGCATTTAGTTCTGTAGAAACACACTGGGGCTAATATATTCCGGGGTTATTACTACTTTATTTATTCATACATGAACCTTTCTGTCAGTCTCACACTTCCTGCAAATTCACAGTTCAGGTTGCTACTTCTAGGCTTTGTTCACATGTTAGACTAGTGGTGATTCAAACACTTTCCAACAGCCTCACTTCTGTCATGATTCAGCATTTCAACAGGGGATATATCTCACATGTGACTACCTCAGATTCTGAAGCTGTACTCTTGAGACTACTGCAGGTTACACTATATTTAATTAATGGTGGGACATCTGTATGACAGCACTGTTTAATTCTATCAATTATATTTCCAGTTACACTTGCATACTGATGAACTTGTTGCAGCCATACCTGCAGACTTTCAAATCTTGCTTGCACATTATATTACTTTTAATCAACACACTGCAGTGTTCTCATACATGCTACAGTATAATATTTATTTACAAGTACTGGGTGAGGTTACTAACCTGCACGGTGGCGCATCCGCACCAGCCTACGGGCATGCATCTCGCGATTCGTAGAGCGGACACCTGCAGCTGTAATACAAAAGAAGTAATATTGGACTACACATCTCCATGGTATCAGCTAGTTGACATCCTTACATACATAAGTAAAATGTAACTTACTCAGTAGTGGGGCGTTGGGCATATCCCGGGCCTCCTGGATCCATTCGGACAACTGGTCTTGCTTGCGTTGTTTCAAGTCCGCATGGTGGTGACGGACCTGCTCACCAGTGCGTGGAATGCCAGTAGCACTGGTCAGATCATGAGCCAACTGGTCCCATGCCTCTGCCCTATATGCTCCCCATGAGACCTGGCCCTGCATGAGTTGGGCCTCGTGATGGTGGACAAGGAGCCAGACCATGTATCTGGACTCCTCAATGCCCCAATGCTGTGCTCGAAAGCAACGTCCCTCACCTACTCCACTCATTCTGACTGCAGCTCTGATCTACAATCGTTTCTGCTGTGTATTCCCACCTATGGGGCTTATATATGCCGATTTTCCCGCACATTTCTCTGATTGGCCGTTTTGGAATTGTATCTACTTCACTGAAAATGCTTTATCATGCTCCATTCTGGATTTTATCCCATATATATGCTATTTCTGCATTTCTAGGTATTGCTGTCATGGCTTAGTGGTTTAGTACCTTGACTCTAGTGCATGGTATCCTGGGTTCGAATCTGGCAACTGATTTTTGATTTTCCTGACAGAAATGAGTTGAGACATGTCAATCAAACATGCCAAAAGCACTTTTAAGCACTTAAAACCAGGTCTGCGCTCGTTTGCGCGGAGCTAACGCATGCGCACTGGCAGTTAGCTTGTGGGAGCGCGCAAACGGTGTGCGCTGGGATAAACCTTAATTGGCTAGTGACACACATGTTCAGCTAAGCACAGCTAGTTGCAAACAGTTTCACTCTATTAAACCGATGCCTAGCAACAGGCACGCAGTTTACAGCTTTTTAAACACTATTCAGCTACGGGCACTCCGTCTCACAGCAGCTTACCTATCAGTACATTTCTGACTATTTTTGTTATTGTGTTACTTCAGAATATATGCTCCGTTTCATTCCATTTTACAAAGGGGAATACATTTACATGTGTACAATACTGTCAGGGGGCTTTTTAGTGCTTATTTACAAAAAAAAAAAGGTTGTTGTGGGGGCTCGAACCCTGCCTGCCTACTCTTAGGCCGGCAACTCTACCGCTAAGCTATTACTTCTTAGCTTATTTTGCATATTTAGTTCTTATATCCTTTTCCACTGATTGCTAACTGTGATTGCGCTAGTAGCACACCCAGCGCCAGTATGCGCATAAACATTTACGGGGTTTTAAAAAAAAAAGGTTTTAATTTAATTTTATTACATCTCTTCACTTTATACAGTGATGGTCTATCGGGGCACGTGTTGTGTAGTGTGTTTATGCACATTTCCATGGCCTCTCTCGTGGCTGTTTACTTTCAGCCATTCTAGTCTTCCGGGGGCGTGTCCGCTTGCAGGGCTTAGCCTACAGACACGCCCCCTACTCTCTTACACGGACCGTGTAAGAGTTACTAGTGTGATTCAGCATGCCTTATGCACCTCATGCATATGCATGACATGCTGACATCACACAGTTTCACTGCAGCCTCCGTGTAAGAGTTATAACTCTTACACGGAGGCTTCCTGAATCTGGCCCACAATCTTTTGCCTGATAACATTCTAAACATTTTATTAAATATTTTCAATGAAGTCAAGAGCACCAATAACATACCCCTTTCCTTCTAATATTCAATTGCCACTTCCAGCTTAAAACCAAATAATGACCCCACCTTATGTTCATCATATCAACCTATATATCTACTGAATACAGACAACAAGACTTTTATGTCTATCTTGACAAAAGGACTAAACCAGATTCATACATGAAGATCAGATGGAATGTATGATAAGTAGGAAAGTTCAAGATAACATAATAAGGCATTTTCCCTCATTGACAGAGCAAGTAAAAAAAGAATGAACTTGCAATAATAAGCTTAGATATAGACAAAGCCTTTGATTCGATAAATTTAGGATTTCTGTTCAGTGTACTATATAAATACAATTCTTCCTGATTTTATTGAACTAATCAAAACACTTTATGTTCACTCTGTTTCTTTTGTAAAGATAAGTTCATTTATTTCTAGTACCTTTAATGTCTTAAAAGGCAAAAAACAGATATGCCCATTATCTCCCCTGCTATTTGCACCTGACATAGAACCATTTGTCAATTTTATAAAAACTAATGTAAAGAAAGATTACAAATTAAATGATAAACTCTCACCCAAAATTCAATTATTTGAGGTGACATTCTGATCACCTGGAGAAATGTTGAAACATCACTGGGACATCTAATTAATTCTATGGACTTTTTTAAGAAATATGATAGGCCTGAAATTTAATTATAATAAAACCAAAACTCTGCTAATAAACAAATAGATAACTTCTAAGATAAGCACTTATGAAAACTTTGACTGAAAAAAATCACAGCTAAAATATTTAGGAGTTATCATTGAGTCCAATTACAAAAAACAAACAAACAAAAAAAAAACAATGTCAGTTAATTACCAACACCTAATTGATATAATAACAATAAAAGATAATTGGAATTAATTATTTTTACATTTGAGGACATATTAGCCCTAATTAAAATAATAATACTGCAAAAAAAAAAAACATGTTTGTTAGTCAACCATTAATACTTCCTCCATCTAAAGCAGTAAATAAAGAAAAATAAATTCCATATTACTAAAGTTCTTGTGGGATCCCTAAAAAAGCAAGAATCTCCCTAGACTGGCAGACAATACTAAATATGTTATTATCAATGTAATACTCATGTGGCTAGACATTCCTGTTAAAAATCAATTTATGAAATAATGATAACAGAGAATAAAAAAACAGTAATTGAACCTTTAATAAATTGTCTTAGTAATGTCTTCCCATGGATTCTAAAAATATATAAATTAAATGATAAACATAAGTATACTTTATTTCCCCTCAAAAGCCACATTTTATTAATATTAAAAAAATATATGTATTTAAATTACTTAAACACTTATTAATAATATTCCTGATAGCTTTACCGAAAAAGTCACTGGAACACCAGAATGTAATTCCAGAATGTAATTGTAAAACTCAGAAAACTTAGAAAGTTGTATGTTTTTATATCAATCCTGTTCTCAATTAAATACTCTTCAAGTAGAGAATCAATCCTACCATACTCTATCGTTATCTCATTTCTGGAAACAGATGAATATGTATGAGTGCCCAACAAGATATTGGTGATGACGTCATTATATTCTTCTGACCCATATACCACCATGCCCCCCCCTTATTGGTCTTCATAATGCGTATATCAGTATTTCTTTGACACAGTGGGAATCAATTATAGAGGGGGTGATGTTAAAAATGTGTTGTTAAATAAAGAACTGAAATGGCAGTTGAGGCTAAGGTCTAATTTCCCCCCAGGTTTGAATGAATATATTTCCATTAAACCAGTATTAGTGACAAAAGCGATAGAAGTGTAGTGACTAAAAGATGGTTACAATAATTTTATTGTATTTTATTCATTCTATTCATTGATTTTTGTTAAAAATGTACTAGTATTGAAAATTTTAATAATGCATTTTAAATGTTTTGTACGGATGAATATTTAATGAGTAATTTTTTACTGAATTTCATGCTGATATTCAAAAAGGGACCATATTGCTTTAAAACACTAATTGATTTTAATTACAGTTAGTGCATATGATATAAAATGGTTGAGTTTGAAGTTTTGTTTGTATCTGATGAAGTCTTGACTCTCAAGACAAAAGCACTTATATTGTATTTAAAAATAAATTATTGGGCACTCGCTCGTGGTATTGGACCTCTAATGTGATTCCTGATAGCTTTACCAGTGAAAGTTTAATATCTTTTAATACAAGAAAAATGATAGCGCTAAAGGACAGTAGGCTGATATGCTGGCACCAAGTTCTAAATGGAAACTAAATTCATTCAGCTGACTATCTGATAGCCAGATACAGTCTGGAGAATAATAGCTGGTTTGATGTACAGACATATGAGGAATTAATTCAAGATCAAATCAAATTAGCAATAGACACACAAAATAAAACCATCCCTAAAATCCTAGACCCCTTCTCTAACATTAGCAATAACTCAACTAAAGGTTCAAAATATTTGTCAGTTATATATAAAATTATTAGTAGTGAATTTGGTTTTCATGACATGTCCTTCTGAAATTACTCATCAAAAATAAATAAAGAAGTGTTTACAAAGAATAACAAGAAACTATCCTTGAATTCAATAGGAAAATCTAAATCTTCCCCATATTGGAGAATATTTGCATGGAAATTTCTGCATAGGATTTTTAACACCCCATAGAATTACAGTTATATATAAAACAGAAAATACAAAATACTGGAATGTGAAAAAGCCCTTGATGCTGACGGGCTTCACATGATTATTGAATGCAAAATAGTAACATCCTTCTGGACAGACTTTAGAAACTTGTGCAAAGCGCTGTGGATGGATAATTGTTATGTTACAGATTCCCTCATATTACTTAATGCACTAATCCCATAAGTTATTCCAGTATCTGAAATTCCTCTTTTTTGGTCTATCTTAGCTATTGCAATAAAAGCCATTACTAAAAATTGTAAAACTAAGACTACTATCTCATTCTGTAATTAATTAATTTGTCTAGAAAAATTTGTTTGTAATAATGAAATATCTACCATAAAAAAAAGAGATCCAGAAATGGAACCCACAAACTAATTGCTTGGTAGAAATTGTATAATCAATTAGAAAAGTACTGACTGTTTTGTTTATGTATTTCTTGTTATGGACTATGTACATAGCTTGTCTATAGTTGTGTTTATATTATTGCAAAATGTTTGATTGATTACTGTTTTGTAAAATCAAATAAAAAATAAAAAGAAATGCCACTTAGGATATTATGAAGAGGTCTATGAGAAACCATGCATCAATTTCTAAAAGGCTGCTTCAGGTGTGTCATTCCCCATAGGGTGCAAAAAATGAGAAAGAATATGTTTGTGTGAATCAGAAAGGACATAAGTAGTTATGAAAGCAGGAATGCGATGAAGGGGAAAATGGTAGCTTCATGTAATGGGAGCAAAACAAATTGACATAAGACAACAGCATGAAGCTAATCATTAATGAGACAACTGCCATGTAAGCACAGCATTCTGGGTAATCAAATAGTCAAATAGCTTCTTAGTGGCATGTCAGCATGTAAGTATGGTACATAATACTAGTACATTGAAAATATTATATCCAGTGAGGAAACTCTTCCATCTGTATTCAGCTTTGGAGCATGGTATTAATTCCATCTAACAGAGGTAACTCAAAAAATGACTGGAAAAAAACATAAAAATTACAGCAGATGAAAATATTATCTGAATGTGTACTAGAAGGAAGAAAATTAAAAGGTAGAATAAAATTATACAATGACTCAGAAACTATAACAGAGCACTGAAAGATGTATTCCTATTGAGAAATACATGTACAGTGACTAGAAACCATGATTTATAAGTGGATGGTGTGAAACTCTGAGGTGGTGTAAAACAATGTTTTTTTTTTTTTACTTTGAGAGAGTCATGGCTTCATGGAACACTATACCAAAGGAAGGTTTTGGAGAAAGACTTGTAGAAATTTCTAAAGTTCAGTTTAAAGTTAAAAAACACGGCCTCCAATATAGCAGTCTCAAACCCATATAGCTTGATGGACAGATGTTGAAGGCAATGGATGGACAAATATTACATAAAATGAGAAGAGAGAAAGTTATTTAGTAGCACACACAATCCCAACACTTAATGACAGATGATACAGAAGTTACACAGTCACACATACAGACAAACACGTTAGACAACAAAGCAGTCCGCGCGCGCACACACACACACACACACACACACACACACACACACACACACACACACACACACAATGTAGCAGTCACATTCTCACACATGTAGCAGTGACATTTACATTTATACACATACCCTCACACCAGACACAGTGTTTCCCTCACACATGTGAATCTTGGCATATCCATGCCAAATCTATTCATGTCCCTCTTGAGTTTTCTTTTACTCTTCTTTATTTTCCATCTTGATACGTAAAGACACCTTATGTTTTTGAAACGCATTTAGACGCAGTACTGGATACCACGGATAATGTTTAAAATGTGATTTTTAATGTCTACTCATATAAATGTAATGTCCTGTTGTATCATGCTTTGTGGTATCACGCACATAATGAACTGTTTGCTAGATGTGAGTTAGTTACCATTATGAGAGAAAGGAAACTTTCTGCCTATTTTTCACAGTTTCAATCACAAGTGTAAAAGGGGTTATCCTTTTGATCATCTATGTATTGTTTAAGGATACGTTGCAACTTGTTATTTTCTTTTGTATTTGGGCTGACTGGTAAAAAAAGGAAAATGTCTCAAGTTAGGCACATTGCCTTTTATCTCTTGATTTCTTTCTCTCTCTCTCTCTCTCTCACATCTCACACACACACACACATACACACATATGTATGTATGTATATAAATACACACGCACACACACACACACACACACACACACACACACACACACACACACATATATGTATGTATACACACTCACACACACACACACACACACACACACACACACACACACACATACATACACTCACACATGCACTCATACTATTGTGCGTTTCATTTACCAACCAATTTACACCTCGTATAGAGAGGTACAAATCACTTAGCATCTGAAACAAGCAATGGCACACAACCCTTTTAGGCCACCAATCTCATGCTGCTGCTTCCTGCAGCTCAAAACAGACCAATAACAGAAGTACTTAGAATCTAAGTGTGTCTGCTATTGGCTTGTTTTAAAACAAATTGTGCAGCCACTGCGGATGAACTCCAACTTACATTAAAAACAAAGAATTCAATAAAATAAATGAAGTGGAGAAACACGGCAGGAATAAAACGTTTAATACAAAGGTTAGCACTTTCACATCTGTCACGATTCTTCTTCTCCACTTTATTCCATTGACTTGTTTTGCACTCCAGAATGTTTTTCGTTCTCTGTCTCATAAGCTTCAATAAGCCAACCAGAGAGGACCTACTTAGACAAGCACTGGTCAATTTGTTTTGGATCACAGAGTGACTGGACTTTTTATTTATTTATTTATTTATTTATTTATTATTATTTCAAGGTGAAGAAGCAGACTGGATTGGGGTAAAGGTTTCTGAACTAGATTGAGCATGCCGATGGTATGTGTTAAGTCTGTGGGCCAGACCTTTGCACTAATGCAGTGTATATTGTAGCATTTTTGAAAGGACGGACATTACCAATGGATGTATTACTGAAGTATCCAAAGCTGTGTAGATTATTGAAAATGGAAGACTGTACTTAAAGTTGTTCTGGTTTATCCATTGTTCACAACCAGCACCTTTTGTAACAACAACTGCAACCATGAGCTCTGATGCAGAGAATGCAATATCTTTGGCTGTGGCTCCCTATGGAAATCAGATAAATAAATATTTGTAGCCCAGAATTGTCATTTTGAGATTTTAATTTAAAAAAAAAAAACATGGTCTGCAACTAAATCACATACCAGAATTGTGTGCCATTCATAAAGGGATGAGTAAAAGTATGACAGTAAACAAAGCTCCGTTACCTGGAGGAACCAAGGTGTGGAATTGTTATGTAAATGAGGGTGTGCAGCCTAGTATGAACCATATACTGTACCTTGGAGCAGGGCTAGGTATTTATTTGTATGTGGCCATGGACAGAGGTTACAGACATCCACAACTCAACAACCAATATCTTAGGACAGGTGGTGTGATGCTCTGCATAAAAATAGCTGAGTAATGATATCACTATTACTTGTGCAGGTATCAGACAGAAATATTTATTCCCTGTAGAGATGCAACAGCATCTGCCATTGTGAAGTGCAATGTGAAAACACTCACTACCTAAACCACAAGTGGTCTGTCCATCACACATGGACACTTTCCCACAAAGATGTCCTCATCAGTATAATATGTACAAGAAATTAGTTACAGAGTCCTAGCTGAAGACTGAACCTTAAGGAATCATCCTGTGGCAAGATGGCTGAGCAGGCCATCCCCATAGTGCACTGTCAAGGAAATAACTGTAGCTCTTCACTTCATTTTGTATCTAATGGGTGTTTTTATAGGTGTTGCTCTACTCAGTCAGTGATCAGATCCTGACTAATGAACACCTTACTGAAAAGGCTGCTCTATTATAATCTCCTTAACCAGGAAACTTAAAATGTTTTCAGTAATATCTGACCTTCAGCACCTATGTAGAACTTATTTGCAGAACATAGATAAGATTGGAGAATGACTGGCTAAGTACATCAAGACTTGACTTTTTAAACATTGCTGGTAGCTGTATGTGTGAAAATGCTGTAGAGTGGAGACCAGGAATTTGCACATGAGGTCAGGGTGTGACATCAACACTGACCATCATCTCAATCTAGTTTTCAAACTGCTGGGTGGCTAATCCTGTCATGATTATTCTTCCATACACTACTCACACACATAGTATAATGGTTAAGGTATTTATCTGAAAGACACAAGGTACAGAGTCTGATGCTCATCACTGAAGGGAAACTGGCTAGGCCTTAAATGTCCTACAAGAGCAGTTAATCTAGTACTAACCTATGAATACACACATCTATGGCCAATTTAGAGTATAATAATAATGTTAATTTTAGTGAACAAAGACTTTGCTATCACACAGTATTACTGTAAGTGTTTTTACCACACTTGATACAGCTTTTCTAGGCCATAGCTAATACCTCCTTGGAAAAATCTTTATTTTTTATTGTATATTTAGTCATATTTCTGTCACTCAAACCAAGCATATACATATGTCACCTGATATTCATGTTACTATCCTGCTTCATTATATCTGTGTTAATGTGGCCGAAGAATTACCAGACTTGGGTATGTTGTCCATCAGTGGACAAAGCGGTGCTCTATAAGTTTATACCTTACAAACTGGACACCATTCTGAGAATCAACAGTTGTATTATGTATAACTGTTTATAAGGAACTGTTTAATGCACAGTCACTGTAACCATTCCAAAAGTTCTGAAGAACCATTTGAGGCTCCATCTCAGAATGATTTTAGGCAGAGCCCCCACAATATCTGTCCATCTTTAGCAAAAGCAATATCCTATAATAATGTATATCCTACAAACCTCAACATGGTTGCCAGAACCTCATGCTGAATTCTGCAGAACACTTTATAAGGAACTGTTTAGTCATAGTCAATTAAAAAATCCCAAATCTCATCTACAAGTGATATTGTTAGTGCTTTCATCTATCTGATCTGTTTGAGCTTTCTCCAGTGTACCTACAAACCAAGTCTATTCTTGACTAATTTTTCAGCTACTTATCTAACCACCATCACTCAGTTAAATTGCACTCTGTATGCTCCCTTTTTCTTCAGGTTAGGACTGGAGTTCCACTAGGCTCTGTTCTTGGTCCTCTTCTTTTTAACATATTCATTGTCAGTCTTGACACATTCTGCCAACAAACTTATCTTAATACAATCACTGATGGTGCTATCCTCATCTGTTCATTAGATATTCTTCCCCATCTACAAACCATCACTCAAAAATGCCTTTAACTCCATTGAAAACTGGCTCACTGATGACCAATTTCTCCTTGATCCTGAAAAAAACAAAGCAGTCCTAATCTTCCCCAAGTCTCTAAAAATCTGTAAATATATAGCACTTTATATAAGTTGTGTCCCATACTAAGTGGTTAGGCTTCATAATGGATGATCAATTGAAATTTAACCTTCATATTCAAAATTCCATTAAAGGAACAATCGCACACAAAAAACTTGGCATGCTTTGTAAAGCATAAAATATGTTTACAAACCCCACCTGTCCTTATGTCCTTTCCTCGTTCTCTACTTTATGTCTCACCTATCCTTACAAATACTCAAAAGACCTGACTAAGAGCAAAACTAGAGCTATACTATAATAGTCACTAGATTTGCAGCAAGTCAGCCCTACAAATCTAACCACTGCTCTACTCTCAAGTTTCCGAAATGGATTGAACTACGCATATGCCTTAGTTATTCTCAACTTCTCCTTGCCCACAAGATGACATACAAATCCACACAATGGCTAGCTATCAGCACCATTGTTATGCCCTACCTACCAAACTGTCCTTCCACTCTCGGTAACATAACCTCTTGCTATTTATAATCAAACAGAAAAGATACCTATCAGACATTGCCTGTACTCCAGAACTGTAACTAAAGCCTGGAACAGTATCGCTATGAATATCAGACTAGTAACTAGCACTCAGCTATTAAAAACAAAACAAAAAAAACCTTCCTGTCTCATTCTTGACTCTGTACTTGTATCATAAATGGTGGAAACATTCCTTACCCCCCCCCACTACCATACCTCCTCTCTTTTACCCCACCTCTCCTCCAACTACCATTTACCCTTATCTGTACTGCAATCTACTCCACCCCATCTTTTACTACCCTGCTCCCCCATTTATGTCTTCCTTGTAACAATGTTCCTTTTTATATAATATCTTAGACCTTCATCATAATATACTTTTTACTACACATTTTTCTTTTCCTTCACCTCTCCTTAAGTATTTTATTTTTAATACAATGTTATTTTATTATATATTTTAATCATTTTGTTTAGTATTATGTTACTGCAATTACATATGTACATTTTATATATATATATATATATATATATATATATATATATATATATGTGTATATATATATATATATATATATATATATATATATGTATAGAGAGAGAGAGAAAGAGAGAGAGAGAGCTATTTACTGCTGCACTGTATTAATTTACTGTAAATAAATTTCTGATTATGGAGCTTTTCTCCTCGGTTCTCCCGGTTGAACATTACCATTAATAAATGTAAAATAAAATAAAAGTAAATAAATAACACTATCATGAAATCTGTCAGAAAATAAAATAATACTATGAACCAAAATTATGATTTAGTGTGAGAGTAGTATTACGCCAGTAGAGAAACCAACTAGTTCTGTCTCTGGATATGCACGGTATCTCTAAAGGCTGCAAATGTAATAAGGAAATGCCTAACATGCCCCATAGTAGGTTAGGAGGAGTGATAAGCTAAGGATTGAGTAAACATGTGGGAGAGACCTCACACACAATTCACCCACTGAAAAGCAAACAGAAAGAGAGAAAAGAAGGGGAAACAGAATAGAAAGATAGATTATCACTGACAAATGAACAGCATCGGGCAGAGAATCACATTCACAAAGACAAATGCTAACATCTTGACTATAGATACATATTCAGACAGGATAGAGGAAGGAGACAGAGAGAAACAGCAAGACAGACTGAATGTTTGGAATTAATATAATACTCTCGTCCAATGTTTATGCCCTAAAGTATGTCAAACCTAGAACATCACCATGAGACTGAAAAAAACACCTGTTAAAAAAAAAACTGTTCTAAAGAAAAATAATCATGCACTAATTTATTAGCTCAATTAACTATGTAAGGGTAAAGAAATATAAATTAATGCCAAGGATGTATCAACCTTGGTATGGATATAACAACCTTGGAATTTAACATTCAAATTACCTGAAAATAGGTATGACAGAATTCGAAAGAAAACCTGAATAACAAGTTTACAAAAATATAGAACACTTCCATTAAAAAATGTCATAGCACCTCCCAAATGCATAACTGTGAGAAAAAAGTATCACACATTTTGCTGGATGCCATCACATGCACATACCAAATTAAGCAATTTATCTTCCTTAATGGAAAATATTTGATCAAACTAGTTTAGACAGAATTTTTCAGATGAATAACAAATATTTGTGTCATCAGCATGACATCTTTCTTTTTTTTCATCTTTCTTCCATTTTCCTTCTTCTAATATAGATTAACCAACAACAAAGGATATGTTTTACTACTACAGAACACAGACATATTATTACTATTTCTGGCATATCACATCAGTATATTAAGACATAAATCATATATTATTTCAAGAAACCATTATATTTATATTTAAGTTTTTATTTGTTTTTTACCTTTTTTCTGGAAAACAAGCTCAACTAAGTAATTAAAACTAAAATATCATAAATTTCAAATAGTTGGTGTGATATTTTCATATGACTAAAGGGTAGTGATACATGCATCTGTGTATATCTGTCTATCTGTGTGTGTGTGTGTGTGTGTGTGTGTGTGTGTGTGTGTGTGTGTGTGTGTTTGTATCTATATAAATCTATATCTATCCATCTTTCTTTATATACAGAGAGATAGATGGATAGATAGACCCACACATACACACACACACACACACACACACACACACACACACACATGTAGCAGTGACATTTACATTTATACACATACCCTCACACCAGACACAGTGTTTCCCTCACACAGGTGACTTTTGGCATATCCATGCCAAATCTATTCATGTCCCTCTTGAGTTTTCTTTTACTCTTCTTTATTTTCCATCTTGATACGTAAAGACACCTTATGTTTTTGAAACGCATTTAGACGCAGTACTGGATACCACGGATAATGTTTAAAATGTGATTTTTAATGTCTACTCATATAAATGTAATGTCCTGTTGTATCATGCTTTGTGGTATCAGGCACACAATGAACTGTTTGCTAGATGTGAGTTGGTTACCATTATGAGAAAAAGGAAACTTTCTGCCTATTTTTCACAGTTTCAGTCACAAGTTTAATAGGGGGTATGCTTTTGATCATATATGTATTGTTTAAGGATATCTTGCAACTTATTTTCTTCTGTCTTTGGGCTGATTGATAAAAATGGAAAACGTCTCAGAGGCACATTGCCTTTTATCTCTTGATTTCTTTCTCTCTCCTTTCTCTTTCTTTGTCTCTCTCTCTCTCTCTCTCTCTCTCTCATCACACACACACACACACACACACACACACGCACACACACACATATGTATGTATGTATACACACACACATATGTATGTATGTATGTATACACACACATACACACACACACACACACACACACACACACACACAAATATATATGTATGTGTACACACACACTCACGCGCACACACACACACACACACACACACACACACACACACACACACACACACACACACACACATATGTATGTATACACACACACACACACACACACACATATGTATGTACACACACACACACACACACACACACACACACACACACACACACACACACACACACACACACACGCACACATACATACACTCACACATGCACTCATACTATTGTGCATTTCATTTACCAACCAGTTTATACCTCGTATAGAGAAGTACAAATCACTTAGCATCTGAAACAAGTAACAGCACACAACCCTTTTAGGCCACCAATCTTATGCTGCTGCTTCCTGCAGCTCAAAACAGACCAATAACAGAAGTACTTAGAATCTAAGTGTGTCTGCTATTGGCTTGTTTTAAAACAAATTGTGCAGCCACTGCGGATGACCTCCAACTTACATTAAAAATAAAGAATTCAATAAAATAAATGAAGTGGAGAAACACGGCAAGAATAAAATGTTTAATACAAAGGTTAGCACTTTCACATCTGTCACGATTCTTCTTCTCCACTTTATTTTATTGGCTTGTTTTGCACTCCAGAATGCTTTTAGTTCTCTGTCTCATAAGCTTCAATAAGCCAATCAGAGAGGAGCTACATAGACAAGCACTGGTCAATTTGTTTTGGATCACAGAGTGACTGGACTTTTATTTATTTATTTAGTTAGTTAATTCAAGGTGAAGAGGCAAACTGGATTGGGGTAAAGGTTTCTGAACTAGAGTGAGCATGCCGATAGTATGTGTTAGGTCTGTGGGCCAGACTTCTGCACTAATGCAATGTATATTGCAGCATTTTTGAAAGGACAGACATTACCAATAGATGTATTACTGAAGTATCTAAAGTTGTGTAGATTCATGAAAATGGAAGACTGTACTTAAAATGGTTCTGGATTATCCAGTATTCACAACCAATAACATTTGTAACAACAGCTGCAACCATGAGCGCTGATGCAGAGAATATAAAATCTTTGGCTGTGTCTCCCTATGAAAATCAGATAAAGAAATATCTGTAGCCCAGAATTGTCATTTTGAGATTTTAATTAAATAAAAACATGGTCTGCAACTAAATCACATACCAGAATTGTGTGCCATTCATAAAGGGATGAGTAAAAGTATGACAGTAAACAAAGCTCAGTACCTGGAGGAGCCAAGGTGTGGAATTGTTATGTAAATGAGGGTGTCCAGCCTAGAATGAACCATATACTATACCTTGGAGCAGGGCTAGGTATTTACTTGTGTGTGGTCGTGGACAGGGGATACAGACATCCACAGCTCAACAGCCAATATCTTAGGACAGGTGAGGTGATGCTCTGCATAAAAATAGCTGAGTAATGATATCACTATTACTTGTGCAGGTATCAGAGAGAAACATTTATTCCCTGTAGAGATGCAACGGCATCTGCCATTGTGAAGTGCAATGTGAAAACATTCACTGCCTAAACCACAAGTGGTCTGTCCATCACACATGGACACTTTCCCGCAAAGATGTCGTCATCAGTATAATATGTACAAGAAATCAGTTGCAGAGTCTTAGCTAAAGAACCTTAAGGAATCAACCTGTGGCAAGATGGCTGAGCAGGCCATCCCCATAGTGCACTGTCAAGCATGGACAACGACACAGAAAATAACTGTAGCTCTTCACTTCATTTTGTATCTAATGGGTGTTTTTATAGGTGTTGCTCTACTCAGTCAGTGATCAGATCCTGACTAATAAACACCTTACTGAAAACGCTGCTCTATTATAATCTACTTAACCAGGAAACTTAAAATGTTTTCAGTAATATATGACCTTCAGCACCTATGTAGAACCTATTTGCAGAACAGAGATGAGATTGGAGAATGACTGGCTAAGTACATCAAGACTTGACTTTTTAAACATTGCTGGTACCTGTATGTCTGAAAATGCTGTAGAGTGGAGACCAGGAATTTGCACATGAGGTCAGGGTGTGACATCAACACTGACCATCATTTTGATCTAGTGTTCAAACTGCTGGGTGGCTAATTCTGCCATGATTATTCTTCCATATCCTACTAACACACATAGTATAATGGCTAAGGTATTTATTTGAAAGGCACAAGATACAGGGTCTGATGCTCACCACTGAAGGGAAACTGGCTAGGCCTGAAATGCCCTACAAGGGCAATTAATCTAGTACTAACCTATGAATACACACATCTATGGCCAATTTAGAGTGTAATAATAATAATGTTACTTTTAGTAAACAAAGACTTTGCTGTCACACAGTATTACTGTGTTTTTACCACACATGAGACAGCTTTTCTAGGCCATAGCTCATACCTTCTTGGAAAAATCTTTATTTTTTATTATATATTTAGTCACATTTATGCCACTCAAACCAAGCATATACATATGTCACCTGCTATTCATGTTACCATCCTGCTTCATTATATCTGTGTTAATGTGGCTGAAAAATTACCAGACTTGAATATGTTGTCCATCAGTGGACAACGCAGTGCTCTATAAGATTTATACCTTACAAACGTGGACACCATTCTGAGAATCACCAGTTGTATTATGTATAAATGTTTATACGGAACTGTTTAATGCACAGTCAGTGTAACCATTCCAAAAGTTCTGAAGAACCATTTGAGGCTCCATCTCAGAATGATTTTAGGCAGAGCTCCCACAATATTTGGGGTCTATATTATAAGCACGAAAAGACAAAACCATGAATGCTCAAATGAACGAAAATGCCAGTAATCGAACTTGGTATTGTGGGGGGCTGTGCCCCTCACCCCACCCCCACTAACTATATAATTCCAACTCCGAGATCACACTACAGTGAGGAAAGGGCAAATATCCCACTCCTCACTATAAAAAGACCCCACAACCACACTTTCGATTCCTGGCATTTTCGCTCATGTGAGCATTCACAGTTTTGTCTTTTCATGCTTATAATATAGACCCAATATTTGTCCATCTGTAGCAAAAGCAATATCTTATAATAATGTATACCTTACACACCTCAACATGATTGTCAGAACCTCCAGCTGAATTCTGTACAACCCTTTATAAGGAACTGTTTAGTCATAGTCAATTAAAAAATCCCAAATCTCATCTACAAGTGATATTGTTAGTGCTTTCATCTATCTGATCTGTTTGAGCTTTCTCCAGTGTACCTACAAACTAAATATTCCAATTGTTTGAGGAAGGTTTTTTTTCCCCACTTTGGTGAAGAAATCGGAAAATATATTCACAAACAACTTCTACAGCACCTACTTCAAGAAACCCTACTAGCTCATGCACAGCATGGCGTTCAACCAGCACACAGCACAGCAACTGCCCTTGTATTTTTCTTTGGCACCATCATTAAAGCCAGAGATAAGAAAACATCGATCTCCTCTCTTTGCAAACCTCTTCAAAGCCCTTGATACTGTTTCATATACCAAATTACTTTCAAAAAATGGCTGCCCTAGGTCTATCCAAGTCTACTCTTGACTGGTTTTCCAGCTACTTATCTGACCTCCATCAGTCAGTTAAATAGCACACTGTATACTCCCTTTTTCTTCCGGTTAGGACTGGAGTTCCACTAGGCTCTGTTCTTGGTCCTCTTCTTTTTAACATATTCATTGTCAGCCTTGACACATCCTGCCAGCAAACTTATCTTAATACAATCACTGATGGTGCTACCCTCATCTGTTCATTAGATATTCTTCCCCATCTACAAACCATCACTCAAAAATGCCTTTAACTCTATTGAAAACTGGCTAACTGATGACCAACTTCTCCTTGACCCTGAAAAAAACAAAGTAGTCCTAATCTTACCCAAGTCTCTAATAATCTGTAAATATACAGCACTTTATAGAAGTTGTTTCCCATACTAAGCTGTTAGGCTTCATAATAGATGATCAACTGAAATTTGACCTTCATATTCAGAATTCCATTAAAAGAACAATTGCACACCAAAAACTTGGCATGCTCTGTAAAGCATAAAAAATGTTTACATACCCCACCAGTCCTTATGTCCTTCCTTCATTCTCTACTTTATGCCTCACCTATCCTTACAAATATTCAAAAGTCCTGTCTAAGATCAAAACTAGAGCTACGCTGCAATAGTCACTAGGTTTGCAGCCCTACAAATCTAACCACTGCTCTACTCTCAAGTTTCCAAAATGGATTGAACTATGCATATGCCTTAGTTATTTTCAACTTCTCCTTGCCCACAAGATGACATACAAACTCACACAATGGCCAGCTATCAGCACCAATATTAAGCCCTACCTACCAAACTGTCCTTCCACTCTCTGTAACATAATCTCTTGCTATTTATAATCAAACAGAAAAGATACCTATCAGACATTGTCTGTACTCCAGAACTGTAACTAAAGTCTGGAACAGTATCGCTATGAATATCAGACTAGTAACTAACACTCAACTATTAAAAACAAAACAAAAAAAACCTTCCTCTCTCATTCTTGACTCTGTACTTGTATCATAACTGGTGGAAACAATCCTTACCCCCCTACTATCATACCTCATCTCTGTTACCCCACCTCTCCACCAACTACCATTTATACTTATCTGTACTGCCATCCAGTCCACCCCATCTTTTACTACCCTGCTCCCCCATTTATGTCTTCCTTGTAACAATGTTCCTTTTTATATAATACCTTAGACCTTCATCATAATATTCTTTTTACTACACATTTTTCTTTTCCTTTACCTCTCCTTAAGTATTTTACTTTTAATACAATCTTATTTTACTATATATTTTAATCATTTTGTTTAGTATTATGTTACTGCAATTAAATATGTACATTATGTATATATATATATATATATATATATATATATATATATATATATATATTTGCTGCTACACTGTATTATTTACTGTAAATAAATATCTTATTATGGAGCTTTTCTCCTCGGGCCTCCCTGTTGAACATTACCATTAATAAATGTAAAATAAAATAAAAATAAATAAATAAATAACACTATAATGAAAACTGTCAGAAAATAAAATAATGCTATGAACAAAAACTATGATTTTGTGTCAAAATAGTGTTGTGCCAGTATAGAAACCAAATAGTTTCTGTCTCTGGATATGCACAGTATCTCTAAAGGCTGTAAATATAATAAGGAAATGCCTGACATGCTCCATAGTAGGCTAGGAAGAGTCATAGACGGAGAATTAGATTAAACATTGGAGAGAACTCACACATGATTCACCCACTGAAAAGCAAACAGATAGAAAGAACAGAAGGGGAAACAGAAAGAAAGAAAGAAAGATAGATTATCACTGACAAATGAACAGCATCGGGCAGAGAATCACATTCACAAAGACAAATGCTAACATCTTGACTATAGATACATATTCAGACAGGATAGAGGAAGGAGACAGAGAGAAACAGCAAGACAGACTGAATGTTTGGAATTAATATAATACTCTGGTCCAAAATATCATGTTTATGCCCTAAAGTATGTCAAACCTAGAACATCACCATGAGACTGAAAAAACACCTGCTAAAAAAAAAACTGTTCCAAAGAAAAATAATCATGCACTAATTTATTAGCTCAATTAACTATGTAAGGGTAAAGAAATAGAAATTAATGCCAAGGATGTATCTACCTTGGTATGGATATAACAACCTTGGAATTTAACATTCAGGCATTCAGAATTCTTAAATCTATATAATTACCTGAAAATAGGTATGACAGAATTCCAAAGAAAACCTAAATAACAAGTTTACAAGAATATAGAACACTTACGTTAAAAAAGTCATAGCACCTCCCAAATGCATACCTGTGAGAAAAATGCATCACACATTTTGCTGGAAGCCATCACATGCACCTACCAAATGAAGCAATTTATCTTCCTCAATGGAAAATATTTCATCAAACTGGTTTAGAGAGAATTTTTCAGATGAATAGCAAATATTTGTGTAATCAGCATGAAATCTTTTTTTCTCATCTTTCTTCCATTTTCCTTCTACTAATATAGATTAACCAACAACGAAGGATATGTTTTACTACTACAGAACACAAACATATCACTACTATTTCTGGCATATCACATCAGTATATTAAGACATAGATCATAGATCATTTCAAGAAATCATATTTATATTCAAGCTTTTATTTGTTTTGTTTTTTTTATCTTTTTTCTGGAAAACAAGCTCAACTAAGTAATTAAAATGGAAATATGATAAATTTCAGAGGTTGGTTTGATATTTTATATGACCAAAGGGTAGTGATACATGCATCAATGTATATCTGTCTATCTGTATGTGTGCATGTGTGTGTGTGTGTGTGTGTGTGTGTGTGTGTGTGTGTGTGTGTGTGTGTGTGTGTGTGTGTGTGTGTGTGTGTGTGCACATATGTCTATATAAATATATATCTATCCATCTGTCTTTATATACAGAGAGATAGATGGATAGACACATACGTGCGCGCACACACACACACACACACACACACACACACACACACACCTATTTCTTTTTGTGTGCATTTTTTTCAATAGATTTAATCATCCTGGATAACTATCTACCTACTAAAGTAATATACCAGCATGATAAGCAGTTATGCAAGCATATCTGAAAATTAGGAAACAGTAAAATTTGACAGTAAGTACAATAAAAAAATACTTGCAATATTGATGATGCTTTAGAGTATAAAATGCAGCTTTTTATTTTGTCATCAATTATGCTATTGTAAAATAATTTATTTTCTTGTAAGATCGAGTCCCACAATAGTTCAGGAAAAATGCTGCAGTATTGTATGGGGACCTCTCCTCTACCTCTGCTGCATATTAATGTCTGTTTTCCTGTTATACTGACTCATGTGTTTTCTTCTTCTTTTAGGATTAACAGAATCATGTTATATTCCTCTTGATAGGTGGTCCTTCCCTCTCTAGGGAGGGACAGCTTTGCACCATCCCCTAGTGAGTCAATTGCACTATAGAAGTTCAAAGCTGAGAAGGAAGGAAATCATATTTGACCAATGTGTGGAGAAATGTTAGGGTGCCAACTGGACAGGGAACTCTGTGGGGAGTATTATATATTGTGTGACAGCAGCTTCATCCTTTCCTGCTGCTGGGTGGCAAGCAACCTGTATTGTGATCATGTAGAGGTTTCCTGGTCGGCACTGAGAGTTCCAGCAGGAAATAATGAAGACCTGCTCCACTGCTTGGCTTCCCAATTGTCCAAGCCACTAATCAAAGCAAGGTCATTTCAGTCATAATCAAGTCATCATCCAAATATGTTAGGTATCAAGGCATATAAAAGCATTTTAATAGTCTTTTTGTCATCCAGTTAAAAAAAGGTGTTACACTATTCTGCCTTCAGGATATCACTTTACTGGAGAACTGCTAATTGTAAAAAAACCTGACCATAACATGAAGACAGGTACAGTGGGAAGCCAATGAATTTTAAATTCTAAATGCCATACTGAACCTGGAATGTCACAAGCCCTTTTTCTATCAAGTATTGTGATATTTGTTTGAAACAAACATCTGCATCTGTTTGCTATTGCTCAGTTAATCATGCCAAGTAACCTGATATGCAACAAATGGGATGCCAAATGAGGTTTCATAGTGCACATATTTGGACATAGGAAAACACAGGCTAGGTTGCCAAATTATTTTGTTCACTGTCTAACAACTGTAAATTTCTGTCTCCTGCAGAAGTCATAATATTTTGATAGATTCTTCTTTAGTATCATAAACAAAGTGTAATTCCAGTCTTCCAAAAGTATTTTGCTCCTTCTGCCTGTTCATACATCTCATCTAAAGATTTAAAGTTATACATCACAAATCATTCTGAGGGGAAGTTATGGACAGCAGTTCATAAAAAAAAATGAAGAAAT
Source organism: Protopterus annectens (assembly GCF_019279795.1). NCBI lineage: Eukaryota > Metazoa > Chordata > Ceratodontiformes > Protopteridae > Protopterus > Protopterus annectens. The sequence goes on from NC_056726.1 coordinate 1,694,229,119, forward strand.
TAATCTGGGAGGGAAAGAGGGCAAGAATTAAATGGGATAGGTTGTGCCTTCCAACAGAACAAAAGTAGAAAGAAATGATGATGAGGCAAGGAGGAAGTTAAAAAAAAAAAAAAAAATATATATATATATATATATATATATATATATATATATATATATATATATATATATATATATATACACAGATAGAGAGAGAGAGAGAGACAGATGGACTTTGAAAGTGAATCCTTAAGGAGAATAATAACAACCATACAGACTATTATACTTATAAAGTAGCAGGAAGTATTCTTTCTGATGGATGCTACCCAGGTTGTCTTTGTTAATGTTAGGTCACACTTATTAAACCTGGTGGACTTCTTTTAGAATACCACCAAAGCCATGGGTCATGAAGAGACCTCAGAGGTTTTCCAGAAAGAAAATGCAGGGATTTCAAACCATGACCTACATGGACAATCTGAAAGCCCTGTCACTTTGCTCTATGTCTGCTGTGAGGTGACTTGGGCCTGCCCTATAGGACAACCTCCAACCCTGCCCTAATGGAAATGCTGCACATCCACAAGTCAAATGGCACAAGAGTCACTCACTCTAGGGATCTCAACCTAGTTTGTGACATTAACAGAACATGCTGGTGAGACAGCTATGTCTCCCAGAGACTGCTGCTTCTCTGGAATAGACTTACTATTCATGTAAAATAGAACGCCTCACTGACCGTTTTCAGACACAGTCTAGATAATTGGATGGGGGACCGCAAATTCCCCCCTGGGGTGGCTCCCATGTCCCTCATGGACAAGGGTACCCAGTGTTGATCACAGACCCACTGTGTTCATAAATCCATTCTACAAACTACCCAAAAAAAGAACAAATGGGGATACTTGGGATTCACATGGCTAGGCTTGTAAAGCTTCTAGAGCTGCTAGACTAATAACCTCCTATGAACCTATAAGAACTAAGCCAATATGAGAAAGGAGAAAGGAGATTTCACCAATAGGGATGACTGCAAGTAGGGGTACAGAGAAATAGGCAAGGGGGAGCTGACATTTACTGGAGAATCCTTGAAAAAGGATCAAGATATTGTGAGCAAATAACTCAAGCAGGAAAGGTAACAGATTGGGATGAGGGTAAGACAACTTCTGGATTGCAGGCTAGAGACTGCCTTCCCTACCAGGGCTTGATCTCAAAGTATAGCCAAGGAGAAAAGGGATAGGGGAATTTTAAGTGAAAGACATGCTCTGGTAGAGTATTTCCTTGAATCTAGATTAGACGCAGCTGTTAAAAAAGGGATACTTAGTAGTGTATATAAAATATTGCATGATATCTATAAGAATCAGTCAGAGGAGGCTAGAAGAGCTTGGGAAGACAATGGGAAAGCAGTTTACAAGAAGGCAATGAGAAGACATATGTATGCCTCCCACGTGAAGGCATATGTATGGCTCTCAGGTATGCAATCAAGTCCAGAAGGTTTAAGATCTTTGCATGGAAGTGTCTGCATAGGTATTTTTATAGCACTGGCAGTCTTCAAATAATTTTTCCTCAGGTAGATATCAAATGTTGGAGGTGTGATGGAGAATAAATAGGTAACTGGCAACATATGATTTGGGAGTGTAATGAGTTAGTAGGTTTTAAAACTTCCCTACAGAGTCCTCTATCAGAAATATTGGGTGAACAAATTGCTGTAAGTAAGGAAATGATTCTTTTGAGCTGGAATACAGGATCTTAACTGCCTAGAAATAGTAAGGCATTACTTTGTTTAATTCTGTTGGCTGCCAAAAATGCAGTTACTAGAAATTGGAAATCAAAGTGTACACCAACTGTATATGAGGTATTGAATAGTAAAAAACAGACAAAAAACTGGAAGAGGGATTTTAAGAAAAGGGAAGGAGCAAATTACATAGACATAAATGAAAACTGTGGGAATAATACATGCATAAAAATGTTCAGGAGGAGGAATGAGATTTAAGGGAGGCAGGAATTAAACAATTTTTTGTAATGTTGGACTGATGATAGTAGCAAAGAAAATATATATGATATATATTGTATAACTGGAAAAATGTTAAAACAGTTTGTTTTGTTTTCTGTTAATGTATATTTTCCTATGTCTTAAGTGATAATTTATAAAAGGTGTTTAAAAAAGTAATGTGTCACAAAATACAAGGCTAACAATGCAGAGGGTTACATTTTTGTATATGATACCACTTTGTGCATAAATACATAGTTAAAATATTCATGTTTAGACTTGGTAATGGATGACTGAGGTTCCGAATAGAAACAATGTAATTCACACGTGATTTCCAGTAATATGGGTAAAGTGAATATAGAACGGCCATCACTGTCATGGTTATTTCATTTGTAGGATGTGAGTGGTACAGATTCAACATGATTAAACCCTGTGTTTCAATCCCTTTATTGATCATACTCAGGTCAGAATTTGGCTGTAAAGGCTTTCTGTCCAACTCCTGTTTAATCCCTTCAGCGCTGTTATTCAGTGCATTTTACATAACAGTCATTTATAAAAGTGTTGAAAGGTATAATAACAAAATGAATGTGACTACCACATGAGCTGAAACTGGAGCAAAAGTAAAAGACTTTAATACAGAAACAGCGAGCTGCAGAAGTAAACAACATCTTCGCAGAAGTTAAAAAGTAGGTCAAAACCATAATTTTGTTTTAAATTTCATATCCTGCAAATTAGATGGGTGTGCCGGTGAATGCTGACTTTTAGGACTGTCAGTGTTTCAGGCTGAATTGCTTTTTGCCATACGTGTACATACACTATATGTGTGTGTGTGTGTGTGTGTGTGTGTGTGTGTGTGTGTGTGTGTGTGTGTGTGTTGCTACACATTACAGTTAAATATTATTCATTTATGCAACAAAAATAAAATGTTGCAACAATGCTGACAATCTTAAAGAACGTAATATATATATTCAACCACTGCTTTTTGCAGGAGCAACCCTCTGTACTCCCAAATGTAGAGGGCTATGCCTCACACATCTGCCATTTTATTATTCTCACTCTAAGGTCATTTCAGACTCCAAATGAGAGCCCTATTTGAAATAAAGTAAATGTATGATTCTAATTGCTGAAGGTGTGTGAGCTCAGAATAACAATAGTTACATAGAAGAGATGTCCCCTCCCCCCTTTGGGTGCAATAACACTCACTCCCCCTGCTAAATTTGAATTATGTTATTTCATGTGACAATGTGGGTTTAAATGAAGTATTATTATGCTATGTCCTATGAGGAAGAAAAATAAGGAAACAGGTGAAATGAAGATTCTTTAGTGGACAGTAAGAAAGTCAGGTCTACTCTGCACATTCTGCTCCAACATGACCTTCACTTGAATTACTAATATTTGACAGACTTTTATTCAAGTACTAACATCCCATGTACCTATGATCTTGACCATCTTTATTTACAGCTGAAATGTCTGAGTTACATACATGCTTAGCGTCAGCCTTTCAGATTTGTACATTTTCGTATTTTGCTTTCATTGTCTTGCTATCATGCTTGGTTTGCTCCTCACTGATTAAGTACAGTCTTACTTACTCCCATATATAATCCAAGGAAAGTTTTGTCTTTAATGAACATTCATGTACATTTATTGACAACTGCTTCTTCCACTTTCTTCACTGACACCATGACCCAATTCCACAATTATTTTCAAATATTACTTCACAGTAGCACACATATACACAGTGCAGTAATAAGAAAAAAGCTGTCACAAGGGCAGTGGCTTCTGTGTTGATATTATAACAAATGTAATAATATAATATGATATTATCATATCTATTGAGGTATAACATGAATATATGATGGTACCACACACTACACACTGTAGAGCTTACAAAAACTGATGGATACAGCACCCATTAAAAGTGCAACCATGGTGAAAGACAACAGAGTGCACTTGCAGAGTGATATTGTTCACATGAAGATTTCAGTCACAACTGAACACAGACTATATGGTGATATCAGATGGGAATGTTTGTGTTCTTGTGCTGTTCTCATTGTATGACAAGAGTATGGAAGAAATGCTGGGATCAGACTATCAGGGGAATTCAATAAACTGCATGTAGTTTTTGCACAGAAACTACACAGACCCCAGGATTTAATAAAATCCATGTAGGCACCGTGTAGACCCTATCCAAGTACATGGCCATAGTTCCCCCTCAGCAGCACATCATGCATATTAATGATGGCATACTTCAAAGAGAGAGCATAGGAACAGGGATATTGAATCCATGTAGGGAGAAGTGTAGAGGCTACCCGTAGTTGTGTATGCCAGTTGTTACGTACAGGGTGAGGCTCCCTGTCATGCTCTCTGCTGCTGTTGAAATGCTGTGAATTGTTTTAAATGTGTAATATTTTATTTTTATGAAATTTTTTTACTCTGTGTATGTTTGAGAACCATGGCACATAATGCAGCAATTCCAAGCTGTGCTCACATATAGACAACTGACAGCTGCTCTACATCTAAAAATGGAAACCAGATGTAAGTAATTATCATAATTACATATTCTGTTTTTTTTCTAATTGCTGTTTGCACAGCATGGCGTGGAGCATAGCAGGGCACTTATACATACATAGCTGACAGCTGACAGATATCTAAAAATAGAAACCAGATTTAATTAATTATTTATTTCTGAGTCTGTTCAAGCGTGTTTATGCAATGCTGCATTGTGCTTAGCAACCCTAACAGGTATCCCAGTAGTATATGTGAAGGTATACTAATTTTCATAATATACAAGTAGTTAAATTGGTAGAGTTATAGTATTGTATTACTGAAATCATAGAATTGCCAAAGGTTGTCTCCAGGCCAATGTCAGTCACATAATGCACTCATTTTCTCCCACTCCAGAAACAAAAGGTATTTGGTTGAGTTAACCAATGTTATGAGCAGATATTGTTTATATTTTACAGACACATCAGCAATACCAATAAAGTGTTAAGCAGCATTGTCAATTCCTAAATAAATCTGTCTAAATATTTCTAGTATGGCTGTATTCCATTAACCCAATCACAAGGCAGCTAACACCAACGTAAAGCCGAAAACTCTTTCTAATAACAGCAAAGCTTTCGGATAACAAATATTCTTCCTCAGTGCTTTTTATTAAAACGAGTTTTCTGCTTCACGTTAATGTTAGCTGCTTTGTGTTTTGACTTTTGGTAGTTTTACAGCTACACCTTAACTCTGGATGGTAAGTGTATATTACTATATGTGTTTTTAAAATTTTAATATACACTTACAAAATAAACACCTGTCCCATATTTCAGATCCAAGACCATCGCACCTGCAGACCACTGAATTAACCTGCCATGCCACACAACTCTTAGTTAAAACCAGTGGTTTAAATAAAACATAACAATTGCCAGTTACAGTCATTAAGCATGTTTCAGCAGAGCTGAGAGGTGCACTGTACCACCCAAACATGATTAAAATGTAATGGAAAAAGTGGGAGTATACCTTGGACTCTGGGGCAATAGTACACCACTAGAAAGCCAAAGACATAATAATGGATGTAAGTGAGGTCTGTGATAGCAGGTAAATGTGCTCTTTTATCAGCAACATGTAGAAAGAGACCTGCTAAGGCACTAATGGAAAAATACATGTTCCACTGGGACCCTGGTGCAGAAATACATCCATATAAAGCCATGCACATACTGATAGATGTAGAAAATGTTTGTCACAGCCTGAATGTGTGCACATATATCTTGCAAATAAAGCTGCTGTAGCAGTGACTCAGTAGTTCCATCTGTTAAATGCCTTGCAAGCAGTATATTTTGCCATACAAAGTCCTGGGTTCAAATCCCGTGGTATGTAGCAGTGGAATTATAGCATTATGAAGCCAGCAAATAATGACCGAGTTATGTACTCTTTATCCACACAATGCATATCAAATTAAATGTCTGCATTTTACTGATGGAATTCACAGGTCTGCAGATAGAAACACACTTCATATATATCCCTATAGCAAAAGTATAAGTGCATAAAGTGTCACATCATGCATTAATATGCATTCACAGAGAAATTCAACTCAGGTACTGCAGATGAGGGCCACTAATATCAGAGTGCACCACACAATCCTTTCAAACTCACAGTGCTGATTAGCACAGCTGCACACCTAACATGTACATTTGAAGTACCTGCTTGTACCATGGACTGCCCTCATACACACTCCAAAGTACTACCAGACTGTAACACATGGCCTGGCAGTTGCCCAAATGATGGACATATTCTTATATTTATCCCCCTATGCTGCTCAAGGACACAACAAACATGTGGCCTAGAACTCTGTTAGTGATACTGTTGCTTAACACATTAACCTTAAACATATGCTTTAATTGGACTGGAAAGGGCAGCCTCACTCTGGGTTTGCCTCTGCTACAAGGCTGATATAGCTTCCACAGTTACTGCTACAGCTTGTTGTCCTCCAAAGTGTTCACACTCTCTGCCTATGCCTATTACCTGCAGCTGTACCTGCAGCCTGTGGCACTCCCATCTCTTTGTAAAAGTTGCTGCTACAGACCTACCCTCTGCGATGAAGTAGTCCCTGCACCCCATTAATGTCCAGCACAACATATAACAAAGGGACCCTAATCTACTTGAAGGCCATATATATTGTACTGTGGTTGTGTATGATTGGCTAATGATAGTGCAAATCAGCTGTGTTGGCTGCAATTAGCATTTCAGAATCACAGATTGGTTAATAGGCAATTATCTGCTGATGAGAAGCATGTTAAAAAGGCAAGCAACTGGCTATAGGAAACCATTCTGTTTAAGACGTTCCTCACACAGACCACGTGTATGCAAAGTATTAATTATCAGCACATAGCAGAAGAGTATTGCACTCCATCAGGTATGTAACCATCTTGTTTACATCAGGATGCAGATGTCTGACTATACTTACGGGGAACAGGGATTACAGCATTAAGCCTTTCTTAGAACTGTGATAAAGACATGTCAATGATCTCCAGATTTGTTACACATACAGAGGATTTGCAAGACATCAAGGATGGAATGTATATTGTCAATGTGGCACACTGGGCTCGTGGAACTCTCCCTTTACAGTGGTTGTAATAGCACACTGCTATTTGTTTGACACAGTTGGTTTGACATATTATCAGGGAGGTTGCCCCTTGGGGACACACAACAATAGACTCCAGTGTCGGCTGTATGAATATGCAGCAATATCTGTCATCACAGACACAGGAATACCTGACTATCACAAGTATCCTAGTTGTATCCATTTGCTTAATATGTTTGCACTGTGAAATACGACATGTGTAATCAGGCAGCGGATATTGCCAGCCATTCTGTCCTTACTGTATCTCTACATAGTGTACTTCCACATATGTGATCCTGACATGTGTTCCCATGTTTCTAAGAACATGTATGGGGGATGACGTGCAGCTTTCATGGATGCAGAGAATGAGTCAATGAGTCAATACTGGAAGGGCACCGTCAATACCATGAACTCCTACTGTCCAGAGGGGGGCACAACAGGGAACAGTGGTAGGCATTGTGGACTAACCCTTTCCATGATGTTAATGACACTGGTAATCAGAGCAGGACATATGGGCAGGATTAACACTGTGCAACATACATGATGAATGCCACACATAGAATTGGAGCAGCAGATGTAGCCAGTGATCATGGCACCACCAGTGGAGGTCCTGCAGTGGAACAACCACTCTCAGCCACTGAGGAATTTCTGGAAGATCTAGGCACACATGACAGCACCCAGGCATCCATCATACCCTACATCATGGATGTAGGTGCCACAGTGTCCATGGCAGAGGAACATGCAGGAAAGCTTAGTTTGATCAGCATTGCAATACTGTAGCATTTAGTGTGTCAGGGCATACATAGTATTAAGTGGGTGTCAGGTCTGTCTGCTTTTGGAGGGGGAGAAGGGTTTTACTGCAGTTTAACTGTCATGCTCAGATTTTGACCAATATAACAATTAACACAGTAACTACTGTAAATGTGAGATATGTTGACATATTACCTTGTGGTGGTGGAACATGCAGTTGTACTGACATTACCTCTTCATCAGCGTTTTACAAGTCCATCGGGTATTTGCCAAGCCTGTGGTCCTGCTCCTGGTAGGCATGACACTGTTTTTTTATAGATGTAGGTTTACATCAGTATAAACCCTATAATATCATCCCAGGCCTGCTGCCTGCATTGCAGTAGTGTCAGTATGATTGCCCACTGCACACATATATTCTGACTGTACACATGTTCAACACATACCTATGCCTTATAGGTGTGACCACACTGACCGATGTGATTGTATTATCAGGACATTACAGAGTGTCATATGTGTCAGCTGTGCAGAGTCTGCACAAATGTCAACAGTGTACCTCACTGTTGCTGATGAGATTGCAGTGTAATGAGATGTTATTTTCAAGTAACTATTGTTGTTAGTGGGAAGAGTACTGTCCTCATGTCCTACTATTTGAGGTTGGGTTTTAAACAGGTCTGTTATAGTGACAACAGTGTATAGAACCTTACATATATCACAACATAGTATTTCAGACCCTAATAATGCAGGCATTAATGTACTGCTTTTTCCTTTCTTATCAAAGGTGACCAGAGGGGTTGTGGTCTGTTCCCTACACAACCTGATGTCAGTGTCTCCTCAGACTCTGATGATGATGGTGGCCACAGTGTGGCACAGGTGGGGATTTTAGAGGCTGAATCTGTCCCAGAGGTTGACATCGCTCTTCTGCCCTCATTGTCACTGCACACAGTCAGTATGCCCACACATCCCCAGACCCCAGAGGCCACAGATATTGGGCAGTCAGAGAGAGGGGACATTGAACAGGAAAATGTGGCAAGTATGACTCCAATGACTATAGACACTGGCCATAACCAGAGAGCTAGTGATGTCCCACTAAGGCAGATTGATTGGGGTGCTTGTAGGAGGCCTGTTGTCTGTCCACCACTGGTTACAGATGTCACATCATGGGTTACTTGGCCATGTTTCAGGTCATCATGATGGCACAAGCACATTCTGAAGGGAACACCAGATGTATGCTTAGGGTTATGGATGCAGCACAGTCTGACATCTTTAAATTTCTCCATCACAGTGGGGACACCCTGGATCAGTTCCCTGATGCAGTAGAGAGAAGGTGGGCTGAGACAGTGTCTGTCTTGGTCCGCATATTGTCTGGGCTGGAATGTGTGGTTGTAGTTGAGTATCAGACTCATGGACATAGGTCAGCAACCCCATCTGCTGAAAGCCATGTGGCCATGCACAATCATGCTCCCATAGTGACAGTACATCCAGCGCTACAGAGGGGAGTGTGCTGTCCACACCAAGACATGGCAGGCCATGACTTTGTGGTCCTGGGTGTTCTGCGGGTGGAAATGGTCCCAGCAGAGAGCATTCACCTTTAGATACTAGCACCACTTCTGACCTTGGGCATGGAGGTGCCAGTGCAACTCCTGGCAGAACCAGTTTCTGTATTCAGGGATGGAGACAGTGAACTCTCAACTCTACCACATATGGTCCAAAGCTGTCCAACATACACATACATAGGTCTAGCACTGAGCTTGACTGTGTACATGCACACACTCACACACCACTGTCAAATGTGGGTCACTTGCAGACACACACAGTACCTTTCAATGGTCCATCTTACCTACTTTCCTTCCTGACTCAAATGCATGATGTCAATTGTTTGGGTCAGCCTAAGCATCCTGCACCTCCACACAACATCCTGCACAAGTGATGATATCTGTGCCACATCCCTGTCATCCTTGCCATCATTGCAGGGAAATGAAGCTATGTGTCTCATGTACAGGGTGACTATATTAGTTAACATGTACTTGTGTAATGCAGTGTTGTTTTTCCATACCATTTGTAGTCGTTACTGACAGATACTGTATGCTGGCATTTGTCATGAGTACACCAAATACTTTTGTGTACCTTATGTTGTATAATGTTATAATGGCTGTATAGTTAAACAATGACAGGTGTATCACAAACCTGTTTATTTTTCTGTTTCAAGTGTCTGTTGGGATTACCTATGGATACACAGAGGCAATAGAGCAGCACCAGATGGCATGTCAGCACAGCAGAAATATGTCTTCAGCAAGGTGCAGCACTATAGGTGCATGGCTCTATAGGTTCATATGTGTATAGCAGGCTAACAAAGACAATGGTAGCATTCAGCATACTCATGCATCCCTAATCTATGAAAATGTCTAATACACTTGATAAGCGTCAACAGGGTTTTGGAAGCTAACACATCTTCAAGCTGTGGTGATGGAGATGATCCATCTACAAATATCCTGTGTCCAGTACAGACAGTTGGTGGACTCCAGTTATCATTGTTGTGTTCTGCATCCCATTATGTAACCTGCACATGATGTGTGTCACAGCAGATGTGTGCATCACATGCATGGGGTTGGGACTGTGTCTTGTAGGGTGTAATGTCTGTGTTACATACATGTCTCTCCAGCATGTACTATGTATACCACTGTGATGTTGTAGGCATGTACAACAGGTGAGATGTGTTAGTCCAGTCATGGATATGCAAGAGGTACACAGTGGGATCTGACACCTTCTTGTATAGAGCCATGCACATCCCCATCAAAACATTTATGAGCAGACTACACATGTACGGTCCTGACACGGACTCCATAAGACATTTTATCTACACTGTGTATTGGTGTGCCCATGGAACCTGTGTGGCTGCTACAGTTGTATGATATGCCTGTGTAGTGACATAGCAAGGATGCCATTGTACACAATGATAGGTGCGATGACTGCCACATTCAGTATAGCAGTGACAGTCTGGGAGTTACATCCCAAACTTATCAGTATAGGTTAAACATAGGTTATACAACAGTGAATGCATCCCCACATTTTACCGACCAGTGAAAGTCAAAGGCTATATTATTCTCTATGTCCATAACTCCATATGTAATGACTAAACTGTGTGTGGTGTACAGACACTACAATATTTTGCAGGGGTGGATGATTTTCCACAGGATAGTTAGTGCAGTCATTGGCATTTAGTATTTGTCAGTGGCTCAGAGAACAACTGACTGTGTCTTAGGCCATCCTCAATAACTATTGGTTCTGTGTGGGATTCTGTGACAGCTCATAATATGCAATCAACTGCTAATGTACTCAGTCAGAAGTCACTGACTGTGGCTGTGACTGAAGAGAGGGAATTGTTAGACAGGGTACACCACTCTTGGAGGATGGTGAACTCCACTGGTGACTGGTGTCATTGCAGCATTGGCCTCCCAATGCTATCTTCCCAGAGTATGACTGTTAGACACTTGCCTATCCACCAGCTGACATAACATTCTGTTCATGACATACACAGTTTCCAGCTGCTGGCTTAATATTGTCATACACCTTGTCAGTCCATGGTTGCTGGAATGAGACAAATGTCTGACATCCATTGCATAGTGTAACAGTCAATGGGCTCCATTGGTTACAGTCTGTAGGCATGATCTGGCCTTGAGCAAAAGTAACAGTGGTTGGCCCAGTGTCAGTAGTTGTACAACAGTGTTATTGCTCATATCCATGCTAACTCCTATCATGGCATTTCAGGTGACATGACTCAGAGATCTGTGTACACTGCTTAGCACTACATGCTAGCTGTCCTCTGTGCAATTAAGTAAGTATTGCAGTTATTTCCAGCATGTTGCAAGAAGAGAGTCATGCAAGATGACTGTACAGAGCACAGACAAACATGTTAGAGAAGTGTAATATGTACACGCTGTGTTACTTAGTCATGCTATGGCTCACTTGCCAAGACAATGGTCCAAATCCTTACCTACAATGCCCTGCAGCAGTGCCATGACATCCCCAATTGGGGAACCAATGTATTGCATCATCTGTTAACCAATATAGATGAGCAGTATAGCCCCCCCCCCCCCAGTGTGAGGTCCTCCCTGGAGGGATCTGGACACAGATCAGTCTCCTTAGAACTACAAGAACATACCTCCCCCCTTGCAGACAATGCAGACATATATGTCAAGAAAGCCATTTATTACCTCCTGGGGGATGGTTGACATAACATGACTGCACCTCCTCCTTCAAATGGGACAGTCAAGTATGCAGCACTCTACACCCATGAATTATGTCAGCAGCATTACAACTGCATGAACTCAACTGTACATGACAGAAGGGGCACAGGCTCATCATGCCTCAGCAAACCTAACTGGTGGACAACTGCTGTTAGCAGGCTGTACAATAACAAGTGGACAGTGCAGTGTGACAGTTGGAGTGAGAATGCCCCCCTAATATGGAGGCACAGCCTCCTTAGCTAAAGAAGCACATAGTGTTGTTGTGATGATGTTTAGACATGGTAAGTGACAAAAGTAGCCACCCACACAAAGCAGAATGACAACACACAGTGTAGTTACATGCCTGACCTCTAAGGACAGGCCCAGATTGTCAGTGACCTCATATGTCATGATTTCAAATGTGATGAGTCTGTACTCATACCTAACCTGTACTCCCACACAGTCTGCATCAACTACACTCCCTTGTCCCCACCACATGTGACACATGGCATTTTTACAACCTGTCCCATAACTTCCATATTTATAGAGTAGTTCATAACTGGCCTTACATTGGAAGATACACGGCATCTATTGCACATGCTAACATTCCAGGATGCATCCCACATGTAATCTAAAAAGGATTACTAACACCATTAGAAAATCCTTGCAATCATACTGACACCACTGGCTGCACACCAGCTGAGTGGACAACACAACTACCAGATGATGGATATACAAGGAAAGTGCATTAAATACCATTTGGACTTGTCAGAAATGAGAGTGCAGATATTATTGAATGCTAATCAATATCCAGGACTTAATGAATATATAAGTATTAAGCCTATTTTATGGATAAATAACATCAAGGGTAGCTAGCATGATCTTGTTTATTAATGGTAGTAATTTATCAATTTCTGTTTTTTAAAATGATATGTGATATATTGTATGTAATTGGATTTTATGACATCAATACCCTTTATGAATGTTGGTCCTTTTCAGTTACAGGGTATTTCCTTGTACATTCCCTTTTTATCTATTTATTTATTTATTTATATATATTTATATATATATATATACATTTATACATTCATTTATTTATATACATAGCTTTTATTATATATTTATGTACTCCCATATATATATATATACATATATACATTATTTAATACATTTTTTAACCTTTGAGTGATTTGACTATTCAGAATTAATTGTACTTATTATATATGCTGCTATTTGATTTTATGATTATATCCACCTTGCATATCACTTATATTGTACACACATTGTGGATTTACATGTTTTTATAAACACTAGTATTATTAGATATAGAGGGTTTATATATTAGATAGTATTCAGTCGTTCAAATTAATTAATTTTAATTTAATTTCAATTTTAATTATTTTTGGAAGGGCAAGGGGCATCCTGAGTCCTATATACCATCTATACATCATCTAATATAGTTATGTTGCTGCTTTAAATATTTAAAATGTTTGCCTTTGTTTTTCATTGGGTACCAGGTTCATTAGTATGCTTGTGCATCTTATTTAAGAACTTTTGGATGTATTAAGAGGTGTTCTGATGAAGTTCGTATAGCGGACGAAACCTAGGTCGACGTTTTTAGTTTTGTGTTTTATTGAATAAACTTGTTTGGAGCGTTTATGGGCCTGGAAGTTTTCTTTGGAGAGCAGCAACTGATACACATTTGTTACAGCAGCTCCTCGTTGATTGTGGGCACCTTCTTCCTTAATTATAAACCTCTTTGTCTAAGTATCCATATCAGTATGTCCATAGGGGCGATCACCATGGAGATGATCAGCACACATATATATGATCTACCCACAGTTGACTGGACACAGTTTGGATGTGAGACAGGGGGAGAATGACTGTTACATGTGGTGGACATTTCCAAGGCAGTCACCAAGGCCCTGCGTAAGGGTACATCGGGGCATACAACCCCTTAGACTGAGCCAAGCCATCTGACTATATCCCCCATACAGGCAACATTTGATATTGTTATTGTAGGGGTCACTAAGTGGCCCAGTTATGGCACATATACACAACATAAGGACATCTGCCTCCAATAGCTGATCTGTAAGAAGCAGTGCTCATCAGTGCGCAGTCATGGGTCCTCTACTGCTTGGAATCCAGTTAACCATAATACATGCAACTACTGACTGACTGTAGCCAACAATGTTGGCTGATGCCTGCAAATTGTGAGAACTCACAGAATCTCTGTGGTATGTCACTATCCTGCAAGAGGGTATTGTGAACACATGCCTGTTGACATACTAATGGCCATAAACTCCATGCAAATGTATATGTAGTATCATTTCCATCAGTTAGACCTATTTTGCTTAAGTAGCACATCAGTCACAACACATGATGCACATACTCAGGGGTGAAAGAACGGGGCACACAGACCTGGCCACACATGTTTACATCTAATGTGCCTCAGATCACCATGTCTCTATAGTGGTATGATAAGAATCATATGGCATAGCTGAGGACCTCAGTCACCCGTAAGTGACATACTCATAACCTCCAAGTACTCTTCCCTTAGCATGCCAATATCTGAGTGCAGTGGCCATTTGTTGATATACCTTTTCAAGCAGTAATGGCAATTGCACACAACAGTATGGTCCCTCACAAGGACACTTCATGTCTTCGATATGTGTTCAATGGGGATCATCTGTACTGAGTGTCATTATCAAATGTGGCATATAGACTACTCAGAAGTAATCTGTGACTTGCATATGGGGAAATGTGTGACCCTGCTTGATTGTATATAGTGCCTATCAGTAGGAGGCATAGTAGATGGATAATTCACTTTAAGGAGATTAACCTTGTATGTGACTTTAGTACTACATGCTTGTGGGAGAGATTTGCCTAACAGACTTAAACAAATCCTTAAAACAGAACCATTTCTAATAACAAACAGAGCACTTCAGTGCACCTCAAATACATTGATTAGCTGAGCGACCACCATCTCAACACAGGGCATCTGCCTGTGTCCCCCTGGGACTGTGGCAATATGTGCTGATCCTGTAGCTATGGGTATAAAGACATCTATGATTGTGAGGGCTGTACAGCCATTATGCTAGTGAAGCTCAAGCATCCTATGGTTCCATAACATGATGTAAAATGCTCTAAAAGGCTCAGACACAAACATGGCAACAATGAGGTTAGTGCCATTTCTGATCATTGCATACAGGGCATGCCAAGGCACACATGTAATGCAAGTTGGCTGTATATAGATGAGAACACTTACCTATGAAATGGTACTCAGTAGCCTGGAGTGCAATTAGAACCCATACCTATCTAGTCTTACACACTATAAATCGCAGTAGTTATCGCATGTGCCACTGCTTAAGCCTGATGCAGCACTGTCAGCTGGTAGTCTTAAGGTGGATAACATCATCAGGCCTCATAGAAGAGGGCAGTTTGGAAGCCAGCAGCAAGTTACAGGACCAAAAATTGCATAACCACTGCAGGTGGATAGCCCATGAGGGCATGTAAACTATTTTGCAGCCGGTTATGCACACACGCACATGAAATGGCATGGAGTGAGATTATGACCCCTACCTATGTAGTCTTATACATTATAGATCACAATACTCGCCGCACATGCCACAGGTTAAGTCTGTTGTGTATGTGATTGCAGGCACAGTACTTGTGCATTACACAAACTAGGCTTGTGTTGAACAGCATCTGTGGCCTGCATAGTGATATTACTTTGTACTGTTATCTGCATCTAGTATCCTAGCAGTGAGATAACTTTTATTATCCTAGCTATGTGGGTACAGTTACCAGTATGGCCATATTTGGCTGTTTGCATTTAGATAGGCAAACCTGTTGGCAGGAGCAATGTACCCTGTCCATGTGTGCCTTGACAACATTATACATTACACCACCTGCTCACCTGTGTCTGCCTATGTGGTGACATCCAGCAGTCACAGGTGTCTGTAGTTTATTGGATTATGTACTGTTGCTCCCTTAGTTTGGAACTTTTGAGCAATAGTATGGATGTGTGATAGTGCAGATTTACACAACATTATTAGGGTATGTAGGACAATAAAGACATCGACATACATATTTATGTATGTAATAGGGATGTATATATAAATGTAGCTGTGTGTGTGTGTGATATGTATATGTGTTATGTATATATATGGGGAGAGTCTATGTATCATTTTAATATATATAGCTAAATTATCGGTATATATATATATATCTATTGGACACTACATAGAGATAAATATACTATGTAAGTGAGAGAGAGATAGTGACAGATTGATATGTATACATATATGTCTGTATGTATAGACATATCTATACATAACAAGTCATTTTGATGAAGGGGCAACAGAGTTGCGCTCATTTTAACTAAGTGTATGGCATGCCCAGTGGGACTGACAGTACTTATAATGTGACTCCAGGCCACACCTACCTGTACTCCAGTCCAGGATTTTGTGTTACAGACAATGACATCTGTCCCTGCTTCTGCAGTACTGCACTTCACTCAGAATGTCCATGACATCCCCCAGCTGTCTGCTGTATTTAATATGTGACTGAGGTTTATAATGTTACACCACACACAGACTGACAGTTTGTGAGATCACCAACATAATAATACCTCACATACAAAAGATGTGACTACTTCCTGATTAGAACCATCAGCACCATTACCCATGCTAAAGTCCCTAGTCCCCTGATCTACACAGGCTGCCAGACAGAGAGGAGTCATTCATCACACAATCAACAGCATACATATGTATGCTGTTATTCGTACATTATGTGTGACATACATGTGATTGAGTTCTCTGATACAGCTCTGAGATTGCCTGTTCTGCTGATATACCATTGCTGACTTACTGTTAAAGCAGTTACATGGGAACACTGCTGCATTGGGGGTGGGGAAACAACAGTACTTGATCTGCTGGGATAGAAAGTAGTCAAAATATCATGTGACTCCACTGTTTAATATCTCCTTTGACTGATGCAGAGAATATTTCAACCATTAGACCTAGTGATTATTAGGGAACACATTACTGGACTGGATATCTGTAGTCCCATGTGGATGTTATTTCTGTCCACAAAGCCCACTATATTTCCTTGCATAAATGCAGTAGATTCATACATACAATACCATGTTTTAATAATCCTTACAAGTAGTGTGTAGGTTAGCGACTTACCTTGTGAATGCAGCAGTTGACAGAACTGTAGTTCAGGGCTGACTCTGTGTAATGAAAGCAGTACACATTCAATACATACATTGGTATAGGTTGAGTGGGTTGTCTGGCATCAAAAATTTTAATATATGTATGTGAGTAGGAGAAAGGTGTCAGTCCCTAGGGCCCTCAGTTGTCAGTGAATATGCAATGCATTGTCACTTAGCTAAAGCCAGGGCACACTGGGCATGCCTACATCTGCCTACAGGGACATCAACAGTGGGTTCCTCCTCCAAGTCCTCCTATGAATGTGGCTATGGTGACCTAGGCACTGGTGGGGGGCTGTATATCCCTTCCCTTTGCTGATCCTGCTGCAGCTGTTTCCACAGGATCATATTATGCAGCGTGGCATATACGGTGAATATATGTATACATGTGGCTGGAGAGTACTGCAGGGCTCCACCAGATATATTGAGGCACTAAAATTGTGACTTCAGAAGCGCTAACACATGCTCTGTGATGTTCCTAGTTTGTGCATGTGCCTCATTATGGCATTCTTCAAAGGGTGTGTGTGTGTGCATTTCTGACGGGTATCATCATCCATGGTTCCAGTGTGTAGCCAGCATCCTCCAGTAAATGGCCATGTGGGATGTCCACCCTCACAAACATCTGGTGCAGCTGTGATGCATGCCAGAACTGAGAGCTGTGATAGCTGCCAGGGCTGCCAGTGCACACACATTCATGATAATCCCCTGGGCATTGCACATGACCTGGCAGTTGATGGAGTGGTACCCATGCAGTTAATGTAGATTCTACCCTCCTCACTGGGTGGTGACTTGATGTGTACATGAGTGCAATCTATGGCATCCACTACCTCAGGATAGTGTGCTACATGGTAGAGGTGTTGCATATTGCAGGTCATTTCCTCAGGGGTGAGGGGAAAAGAAATGTGCTCACTGGCATGTGGTAGCATGGCATCCAGGAACTGGTGGAGTACCCTGGATGCTGACGCCTGTGAGACCCCTGTCATGTCCCCACTTGGTATTTGGAAAGTACCTGTTGCTAGTATCCTAAGGGCTACACATACATTTGTTTCCACTGGGATGGGTTCCCCTCTGTTGGCTCTGAGTCTGAGTTGAGGGCGGCAAAGCTCAGTGAGTTCTTGTAGTATGTCCCTGACCACCCTGTAGCACTCTACAATCTTGAGCACATGTAGCTCCTGAAAGGTTACCCTGGGCCTGAACACTCTTCCCCTTCTCTTTCTCTGTCTAGGTGCATTGTCAGTAGCAGCAGCAGCAGCACTTATTTCAGCATCTACCACATATAGATGTAGCAGACCTGCAGCAGCCCCTAGCATTCTCAGTTAAAATTCCCAAGTATAATCTCCAATGGTGCAGAGTATGGGAGTAAATCAGATTGTAGGGTGTATGCATACTTTATAGTGCTCTGCTGTAGATGCATCCTGTGTGATTGACTACCTGTGATTCATTCCACCTGCCATTATATCATTAATATAATTTAATAGCCCTAGTTTAAGTTAAACAGGGATCAAAACTAATTAAAATGTCACTGGCTTTGAGATACACTCAGCACTGCAGCACAGCACACAAATTCATCCCCCATAGGTAAACAAAGCTTAGTACTTAGTGCACACCCCCCCAGACTTCCATGCTCAGCATAGCGGCATGACATGCAAACATGCACCTCTTAGCTAACAAAGCTTAGAAGTTAGTGTACACACCTTCCCCGGAAAAGACATGCTTAGCTCAGCAAACAGGCACAGCAAAGCTGAAATAAGCTTAGAAGTCATTGGATACACCCTCCCCTGTTATCAGCTACCTCCTCTGTAAACACCAACATGGTTCTCTGCCTACATGAAGGGAATATGCGGACACAATTACTCTTTTATGCCATTCAGTAACTCCATCTCATTTGCACAGGTATCTGTGTTCACAGCCTGGAAACTACAAGCTTCATAGTCCTACCAGATTAGCAACAACACCAATGCACCATTGTGGATACTCCATGCAAGGTCCTGTAATACATTTCTGTCACATGAGCAGACAAGGTGATCCACTGTGGCGACCCCTAACTTGGAAAAAGCTGAAAGAAGAAGAAGAATATTCATTTTTATTTCCAATTTTTTTGTTTTTTGTTTTTATAACACATTTTTGCAAACATCCCCAGAGTATTAAAAAAAAATAAAATTAATTTAACTTATTTCCTTTAATTTTTCAGACATACAGGTAGACAGTTTCATTCATATCTGTATGTGATATGCCATTTCTCTCCATATATCTACCTTTTACAGCCCCTTTTATCTGTCTACACTTATGTACATGGACTTTCTCCATATACGGTACACTACAGACACTGACACATGGTCTGAAGATCTGCCTATCTGCTTTCTGGATCACTCTACCTGACTCTTTTGCATGAGATTCACCTGATTATGAGGTGATTTGCATGCCATGGAACTTCCCATGTTGGCGCACATGCATGCAGGCCACTCAGCAGTGTTTACTGAATCTAAAACCTGCTTACTTTCATGCAAGCATTTTTTTTTTTGCGATGCTGACATGTTAGAAACACCATGTATGCTTTATTAACTTCCCCCAGAGTGTGT
The DNA here is from genome assembly GCF_019279795.1 of Protopterus annectens. Classification (NCBI taxonomy): domain Eukaryota; kingdom Metazoa; phylum Chordata; order Ceratodontiformes; family Protopteridae; genus Protopterus; species Protopterus annectens. The sequence goes on from NC_056726.1 coordinate 1,694,248,947, forward strand.
TTGAGTATGAAAAGTTGCTTATTGCAAGACATCGCGTCATGCATATTAATAAAGTGAGGCATGCATAAGCATGGTTTCAGGCTCACTCCAGTGTTGCTGGCTGCAAAACCTATAATATGAATGTTGAATTCCGGATAGCATTTCTGTGCAAGTCTGCTGGCCATGAAAGTGGATTGTATAATAGCACGGCAACCGTTTTTCCCTGTCTTGAGTTGTCTTCATTAAAATCAGTAAGGGGCACTACCATATACTGTTTTCCCTCATTTTAAGTATTTCTCCCCTTTTTTCCTTTTTTTGTCCAGTGTTTGCGATGCATCACTTAGTACAAATGTTTTTTCTATGCATTACTGGTTTGCGTAAAGTGCAACACTCCACAAACTGGCCAACTAGTCCACCCAAGTCGCAGACAGGACCCAGACAGCCAAATAGAGATACCGGATGCATTTAATTCATATTATTGTGCATCACACAAACCCAGTAATATACATTATGCTGTGAACAGCAGTAAGAACTTAACAATGAATACTAAGATAAGGAATATAATGTAACTACTCCTGTGGTTACAGGTGTTAAGTGTCGGGCTGGCGTGCAGATGACCATGGGTTCTAGTACAGGTTGTGCAACCTTTGTTTTACTGTTGTGATATTACAGTTTATAACAATGAAATACAACCTAGACAATTATTTTCTCAATGTTCTTGTGGCAACAGCTAAAAGTGTTAAACTACTGTACACATGGTCCTGGTTTTGAATACAGCATGTACCATAAATTTCTAATGTTATTCCCCTTCCCATTACAATCATTCACACTTATGACAGTTGATATAGTATAGCCGATATTGATTTTTATTAGTATGATAACTAATACACTAATATTGTACCATCTATTTAGTGTTTAATTTTTGTATGTACTGCCCCTTTATTATCAAATATATGACAGTGGGTATACTGTGTACTATGTTCTTTTAAGTAAATTTCTGCTATCTGGACTGGCATGGCCTTCCCAGTTGACTAACATAGTTACAGAAGAGTCTAAATATCAGTTAACCTTGGATTTCCATTGCTTGCCACTGTTGGGTATCCCTTACCATCATGCAAACACGGTGCCTGGCAGTGGTCACTCTCGAGCACCATGCTTTCATGATGGTAATGCATAGGCAATATTTTCAAATGTTGTAAAACCAAACCTGTGCACTCTCATTAAGCATGGTACATGCAATTGGTGGAAAAACATCATGATACAAATTGCAATTGGCGAGAAATGCTCATTCCACATTGGGTTTGATCTATAGTAGTCATGTCTGGTGCTTTTGGAGAGGGAATGTGCTTCTCAGTGAAGAGATGGGGTGTTCAGGAGTTCAAAATTAGTTAAGGAGCATGGGCTCAGTTGTTCCAGTAGGACTCTTCTGGCTCAGAATACAAGTCTGAAGCCTGGAATGGTATTGCCAGCGCTTTGACCAGAGCTGCAGGTATCCTCAGCACTGCTGAACAATGCCAACATCATTTTGATGACTTCCAGAGGAGGAAGTGGGATACCCTTGACCATTATATAGGGGAATTTCAGATTGGGAATGCCCCACAGATGTGTAAGTGTCACTTCCATTGACTAATTGTAAGAGTTAAAATCTGAATATAGTCAAGACTAGTATTCGTAACAGTATTCTGTTAGTTTTTTGTCCCACAGCCGCTATGCAGCGAGCATCGAATGTTAGGTTGTATGCAGCTCGATTGGCAAGGATGCGAGAAGCATGTGGTATGTATGCATAACAACAGTACTGTTATCACAGCATTAAAAGTTAAAGACAGCTTAGTTGGTATTTAATGCAGTCATACCTTTCACATGTACAGATTTTTGCAGTATGACCAGTTTTTGTCTTGCTACATATACAATTGCGGTTTTCTAACAAATAATTTCCAAATTGTTGAGGACTGAAGTCAGTAAATAATTACAGACAGTTGACATTCAGACTTCAGGCCCTTTACAAAAGTTATGCAAATGCAAAACATGTTACTGTGTCAACTTCATAAGTTTGTAAGAGCAATATTTAAAAGTCAACCCATGTTTTGGGCTTTCTCCCCCATTACCTTAGCCTTTGCCCAGATGTCTGGCTCTAGGAGGATGAGAGCTATGAATACAGTAGCATCAAAGTTAGCATATATCTCGCAGCTGTAAAAGGAAAGTATGCATGCATTAGTCTGCGGGACAAAATAACAATACAGTAGTAGAGAGTAGTCAGCAGTTTTGGGTTCAAACACCACATTTCCCAAATATACAATACTGATATGTTTCACCATTATTGCACTGTAACTTCAGACCTCTATAGCAGTGGCACACATGGCCTGCTGGAAACTGTAATCAGTAGAATTAGAACCTGCATATGGGTAATATATGGACACATTGAGGATTGCTGGCTGCAATCTGTACTATAGTGTGCATCTGTTATGAGCTGGGTAGTCTGAAAAGTAATAAAGACATTTGTTTTGAGTTCATACTGTTAAAAGTAAAGGTAACAGAATCAAATAATTGTATCAGTGCTCTGAATGTCACTTATGAAGTTACTAGTGTTCATGCTTTTTTCTCTCACCCCAATTCTTATCTTCTCTTTTTTATTTTTTATTTTTTTCTGGTATTTTTATTGTTTATCTTTTTTGTTTTTGTGTTTTTCCACACAGCACAGCAGGGTAGGCCTGTCTCACAGGATTCTCCTGCCCTCACTCCACCAGCTACAGCACATCTGGTGCAAGACCTGGCAGCACCCCCTCTGCTGCTTCTGCACTACCAGGCCCCTCAGGTAGTTCTGCCCTGGAGGATAGGCCTGTGGTACCCTCTGTGAGCAGTGGTGGAGGTAGTTAGTTTATCACTCAAGAGGAACTGCCATGGCTGGTGCATAGGATTGTGTGCTACACTGTGGGGACATGCCTATGGCTGATGGAGTTCCTGCTTTCCAGCCTAGTTCAGAATACTTGTAAGAGATTCAGACATTGGGCACTGCAGCCATCAGCACAAAGAGGTGGCAGTGATGACTGTCCACTGGGTGAGGACTCAGTTCTCATTGTTATGCAGCTTGAAGTGCATGGGAGCTACATTTCATCCTCCTCTCCCAACCATGGTGTTTTCCCAAATCTTGTGTCCTTCACCATCCCTGTGTCTCATCTTGTATGTCCTGTCTGTCTGCCATTATTTCCTCACCTACCCAACTTACCTGACCAACACATACCTATGTCCCTTCCCCGCCATGCCTCTCTCTATCTGCACAAAAAAAAAATCAAAAAATCATCCCATACATAGCTCTCCATTTCATACGCATCTTCTTGACACTCTTGTTTCAGTCCAGTTGGCAATACAACATGATTATGTTGTGGCTCTGGAGGTGACAGTTGAAATTCAGCTAATATTCTGCATATATGATCATGCTTTACTGTTGAAGAACATTCATGCCCTCTTTCACCTTGTTTTTACCCCTGCTTGTTCTCCATTTCACTACTTTCCTGTCTTTTCCATTACTTTTCTTTAAAGAATAATTGTGCGATGCTGCACATCACACACCAGCACTAAGCAATGGGTAACAGCAGTCATATAAGTAAATGTATTTAAAAGTGTCCGCCACAGTTTTGACATTCCTACCTACTCCCATATTCAAACTCAGTAACATCTGACTCCAACAACATTGCCTTAACATGTTGGCACAGAGTCAGCTAAGTAGCAGATGTGTGTATGGACGGCACAGCGGAGCAGTGGTTAATGTTGCCCCTTACAGCAAGAAGTTCTCCGGTTTGATTGTCGGTTGAGGTGCCTTTTGTGCAGACTCTGCATGTCCTCCCTTTGTTCATGGGAGTTTCCTCTGGGTACTCTGGTTTCCTCCCACATTACAAAGACATGAGTCTGGAGTGTTTCTTCCCGGGCCTCCACTAAAAAATTGAAGCTATGTGGAAGAAAGATACCCAGACTGTTCCAATAGTAGTAGGAACAACTGGTCTTATAAAAAAGAATTTACAATTGTATTTAGATATGTTGCCAATTCATGTAACACCGTACGAATTGCAGAAGGCGCCATTACTGGGCACATTGTGGGTGCTGCAAAGAGCACGTTTGGCTAAGATCAAAGAGTGAAACAATACTAATTTCATGAACTTTAATCGTACTTTGACTTAGGAATGGGGTCCTGTCATGGTATTAGAAACCCAAAAGACTTGGAGAAATTAAAAAAAAAAACAGAACTTCATACATTTTTGGGATAGATGGTACTGGTTTCTAATACAGCTTTATCTAACACTTACAACTGCTGCTTTTTTTTGTGCCGCTCACTGCTGGGCAATGTGCACCATCACACAATTATGCTTTAAAGAAAAGTAATGGGAAGGACAGGAAAGTGGTGAAAGGAGATGCAAGCATGGGTAAAAACAAAGTGAAAGGAAGGCAAGAATGTGCAGGATGGATGTAGGAAAGAACCAAAGCTAACCATTTCTTCAACAGTAATACATGATCATGTATACAGAGTATTAGTGGAATTTGGACTGTCACCTCCAGAGAGAGGTGTAACCATAACACAATTATGCCAATTGGACTGAATGAAGGGGGTCATGAAGACAAATGTCTGAAATGGAGAGCTATGTATGGGAAGATTTTTTTTTGGGACAGGTGCACTTTTATTCTGCAGAGAGAAAGAGAGAGAGAGAGAGAGAGAGAGAGAGAGAGGAATGTTGGAGAAGGGATGTAGGTTTGTGTGGGTCAGGTAAGTTGGGTAGATGAGGAAGAAATGGCAGACAGACAGGACATACATGATGAGAGATAGCAATGGTGAAGGACAGGACATAAGAGGTGGTAGAACACCATTTTTGGGGGAAGGACATTGTGAACCCATGGACATCAAGTTGGGAGACAGTGTGACTGAAGTCCTCATCTAGTGGCAGTCATTACTGTCACCTCACTGCACAAATGGCTGCAGTGTCTGACATCTGAGTCTTCTCATTGATTCAGTCCAATGATGGAGAGCATTGTCTTCATCCGGCATAGGCATGCACCAACTGTGCGGGGCACAATCCTACACACCAACCCTGGCAGTTCATCAATGGTGATAAAATCATCACCCCTGCCACTGCTCCAGTAGGCAACCACTTGCCTATCCTGCAAGGCAGAATTACCCGAGGGGCCAGTTAGTGCAGAGTCAGCAGAGGAGGTGCTACCAGGTTGCATCCCAGACACGCTGGCCTCGGTGCCTTACCAGTGGAGTGGGAGCAGGTGGATTCTGTGGGGCAGGCCTACCGCACTGTGCTGTAAAAAAATAAATAGAAAAAGAGCATAAGGGAGGGGGTGAGAGAAAAAAAGAGGGGACATTAGCAACTTCATATGTGACATACAAGTATTGATACAATTATTTGATTCTGTTCTATGACCTTTACTTTTAACACTTCAAGTTCAAAACTAACTTCTTTATTACTTTTCCCACTACCCAATTCATAACTGATGCACACTATAGTAGAGTTTCCAGCCAGCATTCCTTGATGTGTGCATATATTGCCCATATGCAGGTTCTAATTCTACTGATTACAGTTTCCAGCAGGCCATTTGTGCCACTGCTATAGAGGTCTGAAGTTGCAGTGCAATAATGATAAAAACATAACAGTACTGTATATTTGGGAACTGTGGTGTTTAAACCCATAACTGCTGACTGCTTTCTACTACTGTACTGTTATTTTGTCCCACAGACTAAGCTATGCATGCTTTCCTGTTACAGCTGTAAGTTGTATGCTCAATTTGCTACTACTGTATTCATAGGCCTCAACCTCTTAGATTAAAAAATCTGAACAAAGGCATAGGTAATAGGGGACAAAGCCCCCAAAATAGGGACAACTTTTAAATATTGCTCTTACAAATTTAAGAAGTTGATAGAGTAACAGGTTTTATATTTGCATGACTTTTCTGAATGGTCTGAAGTATGAATCTCAAATGTCTGACATTATTTAGTGACGCCGGTCCTCAACAATTTGACAAATATTTGCCAGAAAATCACAATTTTATGTGTGACAAGGAAAAAAAATGGACATTCTGTGAAAATCTTTAGAGTTGTCAGGTATGACTGCATTAAATACCAACTAAACCCATACCTCACAACCTCTTAAAGTAAGACATCTGGAAAATGCACTATATAATGAGGGGGGCCCAAGAATCGGGACACGTTTTAAATATTTCTCTTACAAACTTAGAAAATTGATAGAATAATAGGCTTTGCCTTTGCATGAATGTTCTGAAAGCTATGAATTATGAGACTCAATTGCCTGTCATTATTTTCTGACTTCAACCCTGAATGGTTTGGCCAAAATTTGCCAGAAAAACAAAATTTATGAGAGACAGACCAAAAATATGAGGAGAATCTGGACATTCTGGATAAATCTGGACAGTTGAGAGGTGTGACTAAGCTGTCTTTAACTTTTAATGCTACAATAACAGTACCATTCTGATGCATACATACCACATGCATCTCACATCCATGCTAATCTAGTGGCATGGGATCATAATTTCAGTTCTCAGTCTGTCATGGCTGTGGATAAAACAGAACAGAATACCATTATGAATACCAATCCTGAATAACTCTTAAAAGTAGTGTCTGTGAGTAATACCTATACATTTGTGGGCTGTGACTAGTCTTACATTCCTGGATCCAGTGGTGGAGGGTATCCCTCTTTTTCATCCGGAGTTCTCTATAGCGATTTCTACATGGTTCACCAGTGCAGGGGATACAATAATACTGATCAAAGCCCGGGCAAGACTATTCCATGCCTCTGGCTTATAATCCAAGGTACAATAGTCCTTCTGCAGTAGCCTGTGCCCATGTTCACTCACTAGGAGCCCAACAAACACTTTAGACTCTTGGACACCCCTCGTTTGAGCACAGAATCTCAGACAGGTATAGTGTGCACTGAGATGGCACACTTTTTGGTTTTGCAACATTTGAAAATGTTGCGCACTGCTTACCATCAATCAAACAGTGGTAACATGTTTATACAATAGTAAAGGATACAGGAGTTTGTCATGTAATGCAATTTCAAGGTTATTTGATATACAAGAAATTGCGTTATTGTGTTGGTCCAATGGGAAGGCCAAACCAATCCAGGAAGCAGGAATATACTTGCCTGAACATAGTACACATTACACCTGCAGTTATACTTTTGATAATAACTGGACAATATATAGATACATAAATAAGTACATAACTGACATAATATTAGTGTGTCAGCCCTCAGTCATATAAATATTATATCAGCTATACTAGATCCACTGTTATACGTGAGAGAGACTATAATGTGAAGTGGAACAACATTAAAAATGTATGGAATATACTGCATTTGAACCCTGGACCATATGTACAACAGTACTATACTTACAGCTGTTGTCACAAGATGGTTGAGAAAACACTTGTCTATGTTGCAGTACATTGCTATATACTGCAGTGCAACTACAGTAAGACAAAGGCTGCACACCTTGTAGTAGAACCCAGGACCACTACACTCTAGCTTGGTACTAAACACCTGCTGCCACAGGATAAGTTATATAACATCCCTTATCTTAGTATTCATTGTTACGTTCTCGCTGTTAACTGCAGCACAATGGCACTTACCAGGTTTGCATGATGCCCAATAGTACATATGGAATGCATCCAGTTTCTATTTGTGACTGTCTGGGTTCTGCCTGCTACCTGGGTGGTCAAGTCATTGAGTTTGTGCACTGCTGCACTATATTCAAATCAGATGTGCATAAGCAAATGCTTCTGTGCTAAGCAGTGCCTTACCCAAACCCACCAAAGAAGAAAAAATAAGGAGATTTTCCAAAGTTTCTATGATTTAAAAAGCTTGTTTCAGCTACATATTGTACTTATTTTACTGCCTGCACTTTAACAAAGTCATTTTTGTGTTTAAATTACCTGTTTAACTGTTGTAGGCTACACACTCAAGTGGGATAGCCATTTCTGTGCAATTAAAGTGTTTTTCTGAATGTATCTGCTTTATTTTCTGAAAAAAACAAAAAAATAAATTTACTTATTTTCCTGCCTTTCTAAGCTAGTATAGTCCAGTTTTCAGGTTAGTGCTGAATTCTGGGCTGTGTTACAAGTTTCTGTGTTTGCCCATACCTTACTTGGATAGACGGAAGTTTCTCTGTTCACTGTGAGAGAGGGAGCTTTGAGCAGCCTATCTGTCCCCTGGAGGATTGGTTTCAGCCCATAAATTAGTAGTTTATTGGCCATTTGGGGCTAATTTCTATCTCTTTCATTTCCCTGTTATAAAACCCGCATTTGCGAGGTTTTTGCACTAGTATATAGCTCAGCAAGCTGCTGTCTGGTGCCCTGCAGAGTTCTACAGCAGCAGAGAGACAAAAGAGAGACTTTGGAGTGATTAAGTATCATTTTTCTGTATTTTCCTGCTGCCTTTAGCTAATTCTGCCTAAAACGCCAATTTTCCAGAGTTTCTGTGATTTAAAAAGCTTGTTTCAGCTGCATATTGTACTTATTTTACTGCCTGCACTTTAACAAAGTTGTTTTTGTGTTTAAATTACATGTTTACCTGTTGTAGGCTACACACTCAAGTGTGATAGTCATTTCTGTGCATTTAAAGTTTTTTTTTGATTATATCTGCTTCATTTTCTGAAAAAAAAAGAAATAAACAAAAAAAAATACTTGTTTTCCCACCTTTCTAAGCTAGTATAGTCCAGTTTTCAAGTTAGTTCTGAATTCAGGGCTGTGTTACAAGTTTCTGTGTTTGCTCATACCTTACTTGGATAGAAGGAAGTTTCTCTGTTCACTGTGAGAGAGGGAGCTTTGAGTGGCCTATCTGTTCCTGGAGGAGTGGTTTCAGCCCAGAAATTAGTAGTTTATTGGCCATTTTGGGCTAATTTCTATCTCTTTCATTTCCCTGCTATAAAACCCACATTTGCGTGATTTTGCACGCCGGGCAGTGCCGGTTAGCTAGGGTTTAACTATTCCCGGCTCCACAAAGTCCAGTCTTTAATTTTTCCCTTGGAACTAGACAAACTTTCAACTTAATCCCTCAAACCATTCAGTTCTCATTCCGGCACTTGCTCAAAACTCATAACAAGCACTAATAAACCTTAGCACTTGACCCCCCTATACTGTAGAGAAGGACAAGGCTCTCTATTTGAGCTTTCCAGCCAATCAGTAAAACAGTTCACTGTACCTATATAGGCATGCCCAAAGGGCAGTATCAGATGTACTCTCTGGTCCAACTGGTGAATCTGGGCATTTTGAGGCAATGTTACAATTGCATCATGTACACAGACAACCCTCTCCTCCTTCCGCCAAACACTAAAACATGCGAGAGATGCAATTATACAGCCAAACTGGAGGCTAAGCTCTCTCAACCCAAGACTGGACCAGGCAGTCAAGAGGAGACAGGGAATTACTTGCATCACACCACCAGTGTCACATAGACCTATGATACCAGCACCGGCAAAAAACACACATAAATACACAAAAACATACTCGGAGGCTCTAAATAAAAATCTGCAAAAGCAACAGAAACCTCCAAAGCAGACATCCAAGCAACCTCCATCCCCCAACACAAACCATGAAACATATACTTCACAAAACCAGTGTGCCACGCAATCACAGCCCTTAAGGCAAAATAACATACCCAATACACTAGTAATAGGTGACTCTATCGTCAGGCACACTGACGTCCCACTCACTAGGCTGAACAAGGGGAAGGTTACTGTTAGCTGCCTGTCAGGTGCCAGGATCTGCCACATAACACAGCATCCATGGGACTGGAAAACATCCCAGGCTGCATTTTACATGAACTTCAGAATGAACTGGCTCCCCACTTAAGCACCATGTTCAATAATAGCCTCGCATCAGGCTTTGTGCCCACTGAATGGCGCACAGCAACAGTTATCCCACTCCACAAAGGGGGAGCCACCACTGATCCTGGGAACTATCGACCTATTAGCCTGATGAGCCTGGTCTACAAGGCCATGGAGCATATCATCATGAAACTCATAAACAAAGACATTGGTAACCTCCAAACTCTGGATCCCACCCAATCTGGGTTTGTGAAAGGCATATCATGCCTCCTGAACCTGATCAACTTCTTTGAGGCAGTCACCAAAGCCGTAGATGAGGGTAAGGTGGTTCACACAGCCTATCTTGACCTCACAAAGGCTTTCAACAACATCCCCCATTCTGGAATTATAGCTAAACTCACTAAGCTAGGTATAAATCCCTACGTCACAAGATGGGTTGCCAACTGGTTCACTGACAGAACCCACACTGTAAAAGTTGCAGACTCCAAATCTGACCTCAAAGCAGTGACAAGTGGAGTACCACAGGGTTCCGTCCTGGGACCTCTCCTGTTTGGTATCTACTTCTCTGAAGTACAGGCTAACACAGAAGGCCTCTGGCTAACGAAGTATGCAGATGACTGCAAACTAGGAGCCATAGTCAAGTCCCCAAATGATGTGGACATCCTACAGAAGGTCCTCGCTGAGACAGACGCCTGGTGTCAGAGCCATGGCCTCAAGCTCAATGCCAAAAAATACAGTGTCATCCCCATTGGTAAAAACTCTGTACCCATGAACTACCATATAGGCAGCAATCTACTTAACACCGAATGCGTGATAAGAGACCTTGGGACCCAGGTGGACAGTAGTCTCTCCTTTGATAGTCACATCGCCACAGTAACAGGAAGTCCTTCTACATGGCACACCTCATCAGAAAAAGGGTTCTCATCCCGGAAAAAAGAGGTCATTGTTCCCCTTTACTCGACACTCATTAGACCCATTATAGAGTTGGAATGTACCTCACAAGACATCTGCAGCAGCTGGAAAGGCCACAGAAGTACCTCACAAAGGGGATTACTCGCCTCAAACAAATGCCCTACACTGACTGTCTCAAAAAACTCCAGCTTTACTCCGTAACATATCGCCTACTCTGAGGTGATCTCTGCCTAATATATAAAGCTATGTCAAACCCAGAGCTGTTGGACATGCTACACATAAAGAAATCCCAATCCCTCCGAGCTACACGCTCTAAGGACATAAACCTTGTCACCACAATGAACAGGACATGCTGGAGGGATAGATTCCTGTCCCAGAGACTTCCCATACTCTGGAACAGGCTACCTATCTATGTCAAGCAAAGTTCTTCAGTAGCACTCTTCAAGAAAAATCTTGATGAGTGGATGGGAAATAGGAAATACACCCAGGGATCACTTCTATGTCTCTGCTCGACAGTGGCACAGGAAAATAACTTTCTTGGGTGGCATAAGCCAGGGAACCTTGTTGGCTAGGCTTATGTAGGCCCTTGGGCTGATAGCCTAGTACCTACCTATGAACCTATGAACACAAGCACTCAGGTCACTCCAGAACAAGTACAAATATGATTCTGTTATTGGCCATGTTGGTGTGAATGACCTGAGCCGTACCTCCCTGGACTACATGAAAAAGACATGGAGGAGTTCTCTGATCATGTAGCCAGGCTGGTATGACACTGACCCTGAGTAGCATCCTGCCCTCACCAAGAATGATACCACAGTATAGAGAAAAATATATAAATTTCAACAATTGGCTAAGCTTCTGTTGTCATTCAAAGGGGATCCAGTGTCTGTTAGCCTGGGATGACATGCTCAACAAGCCACGCTGCTTCTTTAGAGATGGCTTGCACCTGTCACCCTTAGGCTTTGGAATACTGGCCAAGGCTCATGACACCCCCATAGTGCCTTTTTTAGGCAAGGCTCAAAAGACAAACCCACTGCCATAAATAGCACAAGTAACAAAAATCTGAGGGTAATGCTACTCACTGCCAGAAGTCTAAACCTCAAAATGCACGCACTCGAGGCACTCCTCAGCATGGAGAAAATCGATATATGTGCAGTAACAGAAACCTGGTTTAAGGCTCCAGAGAGCATCCCTGCACTACCAGGCTACAACACATACCATACATTTCGGCCACAAAACCTGGACCGAAATACAAAAGGCGGGGGAGTATTCATATTCATCAAGGATACCCACACCTCCAGGTTACTGGCACAGCACAATGCTTCAGAGATCATCCACGTGCAACTAACAATGGGCAAAACTGCTATTCAAATTATAGCTTGCTACAAATCTCCCACTATGTCCTAGGACCCCCACTACGCATTCCTGGAAACATTGGGAAACATAAAGGTCCTACCAATCACCCTGATATCGGGTGATTTCAATTACCCAAACATTAACTGGGAGAACTACTCAAGTACAAACTCCCTTGCCCAACATTTCCTAGAATTTATAAACTCAAACACCCTGGATTAACTGGTCAACACCCCCACCAGAGGTGACAACATATTGGACCTGGTCATCACCAACATGGGTGACCTGTGTTCCACACTGGAGGTCAACCCCTCGCTGGTTAGATCTGACCATAAACTAATCACTCCGGATATCCACATTCTGCCACCACCCCCGGTCAAAGAAACCACCATGAAAAACTTTTCAAAAGCCAACTTCCCGTTACTTAAGACCGAGGTGGGAACTTTCAAAGCCCCCATGCTAAAGGATAACACTGTCCAAGCTGCAAAATCCTTTACTAATGCACGCTACGGACAACTACAAGAATACATGGATCGTGCTATCTCAAATAAAACTACGACTCACTCCTTCAAGAAAAGGAAGCCAGTCTGGTGGACCCCGGCCATAAACAAGCTATACAATAGAAGGAGGAAACTTGTACAGAAAAGAGTAAAACCCCAAGAAGGGAAGAAATCCCTGATCAGTATCAGCAAGAAACTACATTCCCTCATAAAATCATCCAAGGCTAGCTTTGAAAGAAAAATTGCCATGGACTCCAAAGATAACCTCAAGACATGCTTTAGCTATTTCAAGAATCTAGTTGGCAATTCTCAGATCTGCTTGAAGTTGGTGCAGAATGGCACAAAATACACTGAACCGACTGATACAGCCAACATACTGGCAGACAGGTTCAGTGCAAACTTACCCCCTTCTCACCCCCAAAAGGGCCCATAACTATACCAGAAGAATGTAGTGCCCCTGAAATCACAGACACTCAGGTTAAAACAGCCTTCTCCAAAGCCAAAAACACAGCATCAATGGGACTGGACGGTATCCCAGGCTGTGTCCTACATGAGCTCAAAGATGAACTAACCCCTCACCTAAACACACTGTTTAAACTCAGTCTCTTCTCAGGCTATGTGCCCACAGCATGGCACACAGCAATGATTATTCTACTCCACAAAGGTGGAAACAAAACGGACCCCAGCAACTATCACCCTATAAGCCTGACTAGCTTGGCCTGCAAAGCTATGGAGAGCATCATCATGGATCTCATTAACAGACACTGGGAATCTCCAAACACTGGTCTCTACCCAATTTGGCTTTGTTAAGGGCAGATCATGCCTCGTAAACCTGGTGGACTTCTATGAGACAGTTACCAAGGCTATAGATGAAGGAAAGGATGTCCACACAGCCTACCTAAACCTCGTAGAGGCCTTTGACACCATTCCCCACTCAGGTATTATACACAAGCTCACCAGCCTGAACATAAACCCCTACGTCACGAGATGGGTTGCCAACTGGCTCACGGACAGAACCCACATGGTAAGAGTTGTGGGAGCTAGGTCTGAATCTAAACTGGTTACAAGTGGCATTTCCCAGGGCTCAGTCCTAGGACCCCTCCTGTTCGGCATATACTTCTCAGAGGTACAGGCAAGCACAGGGGGACTATGACTGACCAAGTTTGCAGATGACTGCAAACTAGGGTCTATAATTGACTCTCAGGCTGACACAGACATCCTCCAAAAGGGACTCACTGAGACAGATACCTGGTGTCAAAACAATGGCCTCAAGCTAAATGCCAAAAAGTGCATAGTTATCCCCTTTGGAAAAAACAAAGTACCCACAAACTACGATTTAGGTGGTAGCCCCCTAAATACAGAAGATGTAATAAGGGATCTGGGGACCCAAGTAGATAGTAACCTCTCCTTTGATAATCACATTGCCAAAGTGGTTAGAAAATCCTTCTATGTGGCCCACCTAATCACAAAAGGGTTTGCATCCAGATCGAAAAATGTCATTGGGCCCCTCTACACATCACTCATCAGACCCATCATAGAGTACAATGCCCCATTTGGGATGTACCTTACAAGACACTTGCAACAACTGGAAAGACCACAGATGTACCTCACCAAGAGGATCACTGGCCTCAAGCTGATGGCCTATGCAGCTCGACTGAAGAAACTCCGGCTGTACTCGGTTGCATACCGCCTACTCAGAGGTGATCTCTGCCTGACATACAAGGCCATGTCCAACCTTGAATTGATGGACATGCTCCACCTAAAGAAAACCATATCCCCTTGAGCCACACGCACCAGAGATCTAAACCTCACCACAACAATAAATAGGACATGCTGGAGGGATAGATTCCTGTCCCAGAGACTTCCCATGCTCTTGCACAAGATTCCAATCTACATTAGGCAGAGCTCCTCACTAACCCTCTTCAAGAGAAACCTTGACGAGTGGATGGGAAACAGAAAGTTTACTCCAGGGATCACTTCAATGGATCTGCTTGACAGAGGCTCAGGGAACTAATCTAAGGGGGCAGCGAAAGCCAACACATTCCAGCTAGGCTTATAAATGCCTTCAGGCAGATAGCTTAGTACCTACCTATGAATCTATGAAGTAGGTTAAATAAGGCAAATCAATCTATGACATACACAGTTGAAAATGTTAGTACACATGATATATGTATACAGAGGTCTGGATTTCAAATCTCAGTCCAATGCTCCTTCAGAAAACAAGATGGGTACCTTATCCCTGTTTGCCACACAAACAGCTTTGCAGCAAGGAACTGAAGTTATCAATCACGCAACCAAATTCCATTGAATATACACTGATACACTGATATCATTGCATCGACTGTTATTTCTACATTTATTATATGTAATATATTTGGATGTAGAGCACTTAGTGATAACACAACCTGTTATGATTATTGATTGCAAATATATAGCTCTGTCTTACATGTCAGTTATCTTTCCAGTACTCAGAGACATGCAGTGTGAAAGCCAGTCTATATCATTTACCTTAAAATGTGTGCGGATATTAACTGGGAATACTATGATATGCAGTTATCATCAAATGAAGGGTAGGTAGAATGGCACAAACAAGAATAGATTGCTCTTTTGTGGGAGGAGCAAAGGTGAATTCCTGTTATGGCACATGCAAGGTTACACTGTTCTTTCAAGGGAAGGGGGGCAAGCTGAGCTTGTGTTATGGCACAAACATGGATATGTTGCTTTGCATCCTGCCTGTTGGATTATGTGATGGTTGTGAAGTCAGAAATTGTAGTGTGTCTCATTACTTTCTAACATTTCTCTGTAATGATTTTCCATTACAAATGTATGATGCGACACTGAGGCCAAGCAGTACTTTAGAGCAGTATGAATGTGTGAATATTTGATGGCTGACAGGTACTATTTTGTAATGGACACATACAAATCAAATAACTCTCTACGGTCACATGTTATATTACTTTCTGTACAAATATCCCACATTTACTGCTTACTGTACCATGTGATGAAATAAAAGGACATGCCATAATATTATTATACATTACAGTACATGTTTAGGACTTACCTTGTAAATGCAGCAGTTGCCACAGTGTTAGTTCAGGGCTGTCTGTGATGCAATTAATACACAGCCAATACATAGGAAGGGCATGTCTGTCTCTGAGTTGATGCCTGCAGAGGTTGCACAGTTCATATAATATATTCCTGTTCACCATGTAGCACTCTACTGTGTCCATGTCACGTATGTTGTGATAAGTTAATTGTGGTCTGAAAAGTCTTATTTCTTTGGCCGAGGCCTATTAGTAGCAACATCAGCATTGCCTGCAGCCTCTAGCACATACAAATGCAGTTAAGAAGCATCAGCTCCTAGCATTCTGTCTGTGTAGACCTTCTGTGTTTGTACTCCACAATGTATGAAACCCGCGGGAAAAAATGTTATGGAGTCTACATGGATGCTTTATAACTTGTTGAATAGTTCACCTACATTGATTAATTAGCATGCATTTCAGCTGCTTATGCTGCAATAAGCATCTCCGAAACACAGGCTAAGATAGATGCAATCCATTAGTAATCTACACCATTATAAAAAGGCAAATTTGTAGTTAACCAAACTGATGGTGAGGACACTTGCTACATGTTTGCAGGACTTCACAGAGATTTATTTCTTCAGAGGATATCTTTAAAGAGGAATATTAAACTCCAACAGGCATGCTCTCATTTTGTTACCTACATAATGCTTATGCAGGAATATATTTATATGAATAATGTGAAGCAATGGTTTTACACTTTTATCTGCATGCATTACTTTTAAGTGTACTGATGGCATGGCCTTGTTTCTCAAGCCATTTCAGAGGTACACATGATTAGCAATACATGAAAATAAATATTATACTGTGTGATAAATATGTATAAATGTTTCAGGGGCAGGTCATTTGAAAAGAAGCTTTAGCATTACAAAGATATTTTATTAGCAAAATGGTTCCTTTGCCTGCTCTTTTATTGGTGAGGGTAGCAAAGAAGAGTTAATTGTTATGTCACAAACTAGAATGGGCTGATTATTTTGGGGACAGCATTCAGTTATTGCTATGGCACATAAACAAGGATATGTTGCTCTTGCCACTCTCCTTGTTTTACATTCTGCCTGTTAGTATTTAAATCCTGTAGAACGCTTTCTGTTTTTCCAATGGGTAATACTGACTGGCTACCTTTACTGTGTTATCTGGAAACAGTTACTTTGTAGTTATGTGATACTTATGTGTATTCTCATTATTTTGTATTTCAGGACACAAACAATGTCAGTGAGGTGGAGACCCTGATTCAGTGATGCTGAGAACATCATCATTGACACTCTCCACTAACATGGGGCATTTCTCTGGGAAGGGGTCATCCCAATATGGCACACAAACTGCAATTATGGCAGCAGGTGGTAAAGCAAATTAATTCTGTGGGTGGCTACAACCACACATATGAGCAGGTGTGCCACAGAGCCTCTGACATAGTCAGAATTGCAAAGAGGCATGCAACTGCAGTTTCCCAAGACCAAAGGGTGACCAGGGGAAGGCCTTCCACAGAACCACTTCTTACCCCCAATAATGAGTTCCTGTCAAATATTCTCCATCAGGACAGCTCACTGCAGAGTGGATCACAGTATGTCCTTGACATGGGTACCACACCTTCAGAGTCCCAAGATGAGTTTCCAGGTAGGCGTTGTTATATGACCAGTTGAATAATATTACTTCTGTGCCACATGTTTATTTTGGGGGGGTAGAAGATTGCTACATTAATAAGCTTAGTTTGGAGTTGTCAGTCACAGTCTTAGGGACAGTATAGTTAATGCAAGTATAGAGGACTAAATGTATTACCCCCTGTCTTACTGTTAATTGTTATGATTTTGCCTTTACCTCTTGCTTAACTTCTTTCAGGATCTTCAGGAATTCAACAACATAAGCCTCCTGCAGATGGTAAGCCAGATACATTTATATCAGTACTGCAGATCAATTCAAAGAAATATCATAAAATGTCAGTGTAGGCCTGCTGAGTGTATTGCTGTACTGTCTGCTATAGTGGCAGCACTGTTAGTTGTTTAGTATAGCATATACTGCACCATACTAGTGCAGGTGTTTTTGTATTTCTGTATTTCTTTCTTTTTATCACAGGTGATCATGATTGTGTGAGTGTGGGCACTGTGCCACCTGATGTCAGTGTCTCAGTAGACACTGAGGATGATAATGGCCAAACTGAGCACAGTGGTGGGGGTTTGCAGAAATTGAGTCTGACACAGAGGTTTACATCCAATCACCTCCTTTATTTTCCCCGGCAGAGCCAGTAGGTCTATGCCTACCTAGTCAACTGATGGTCAAGGACACCACATATGCAAATGCTGTAGATATAGCCAGCTGGCTGGCAGACAGGTTCAGTGAAAACTTCAGCCTTCTGTCCCCCCATCAGTAAAGCAGGACTTCCCCACCACCTGCCCCCTTCCCTTATTTCTAGGGAGCAAGTCATCACTGCCCTGTTAAAGGCAAAAAATACAGCCCCCATGTGACCCAATAACATCCCTGGCTGCATCCTACATGAACTCCGGCAGGAACTTGCAGCACCATTAGGGACCCTATTCAACCAAAGCTTGAGTACCGGCTTCATCCCAGCCAAGTGGAGGACAGCCACTGTCATCCCTTTGCACAGAGGTGTGGCGCATCCACTGATCCAGGAAATTATAGACCCATCAGCCTAACTAACCTGATCTGCAAGGCCATGGAGCAGTTTATCATGGACCTCATTCACAAAGACATTAGCAACCTCCAAACATTCAGTCCCACACAGCTTATTTTCATCAAGGGGAGGTCTTCGCTATTAAATTTAGTAGACGACTTTGAGATGGTCACCAAAGCCATGGACGAGGGGAAGGCGGTGCACACTGCCTACCTTGACCTGGCCAAAGCCTTCGATACTCTTCTCCACTTGGGTATAATAAATTCTCTCAACTAGGCATCAATCCATATGTTACCAGATGGGTAGCAAACTGGATCACTGATAGAATCCACCTAGTCAAAATAGAGGAAGCCACCTCAAGTAGTCGACCCGTAATGTGTGGTGTACCCCTGGGATCGGTCTTGGGCCTTTGTTGTTTGGGATATACTTTTCTGAGTTGCAGGCCAAAACCAGTGGGATATGGCACCAAGTTTGCAGATGACTGCAAGCTGGGCACTGTCATCAATTCCCCTAGTGTTGTGGACATCCTCCAAGGTGGTCTCACCCAAACAAATGACTGGTGCCAGAAACATGGCCTAAAAATGAATGCCAAAAAATGCATCATCATCATCCCCTTTGGGGAGAGTGACGTCCCCACAAATTATCACATTAATAACAAGGTCTTAAACACACAGTCAGTTGTGAGGGACTTGGGCACCTAGGTTGATAGCAAACTGACTTTTGACTGCCATATTGCCTCCGTTGTACGGAAAGCTTTCTACATGGCCCACCTCATTAGTAAGGGTTTCTCATCCAGGGACAAGGTAGTCATAACATCCCTGTATTCTTCTCTTATATGACCCATTATTGAGTACAATTCCCCCTTTTGGCATGTACCTCACAAAGCACATGCAGCAGCTGGAGAGACCACAGAGGTACCTCACCAGGAGAATCCAGGGCCTCAAACGTCTACCGTACACAGATAGGCTAAAGGCTCTTTCCCCTCTACTCAGTCACCTACAGCCTTCTCAGAAGTGATATCTGTCTGGCATACAAAGCAATCTCATACCCCGCCCTGATGGGACTGATGCATATCTACAAGTCAAGCTCCACTTGAGTAAACTGCATGCACAACCTCAGCCTGGTCTGTGACATCAGTAGGACTTGTTGGTGGGACAGATTTGTATCTCAGAGACTCCCCCCTCTGTGGAATAGACTTCCATTCTGCATCAAGCAGAGTACCTCATTAACCCTTTTTAAGCTCAACCTGGATAACTGGAAGGGAACAGAAAAAAACACCCCTAGGATTCCACCTGAGGCCAGCTGGACAGGGGCATCAGGTGTTGACTTGTTGGAACATGGGTAAAATTTTTGGCTAGGCTTGTAAGGGCCTTAGGGCCAATAGCCTAGTATCTTCTGTGATCCTGTGATCCTGTAATCCTGTGAGCCCACAGAAAGATATTGGACAGGCAGAGGATGAGGATATAAATCAGGGAAGAGTGGCCTGGCTACTGTGGCTTCAGTGCCTGTTGAAGCTGGCTGTAGCCAAAGTGTTGGTAAAGTGCCACACAAGAGGGTTAATAGGAGTGCTTGGAGGAGGCCTGCTGTCCCTCCTACATCTGTTGCAGGTGTCTCATCCCATGTCACTCAACATATGTTTAGGGCTATCATGGAGGCCCAGGCATGTTCAGAAAGGAGCTCCAGACAAATGCTTAAGGCTGTAGATGTGGCACAGTCTGACATGAGTGACTGGCTTCACTGTGCTGCCAATTCACTGAATGAGATGAATGACACGTTGTAATATGCAGTGTCTGTGATGGAGTGAGGAGTGTATTCATAGACTGAGCCATGTCTGTGATGGAATTTCTGCTGGGAGGGGGATCATCTTTGAGGGTGTAGTTCAGCCACACCATCTGCTGATAGCCGATGTGGCCATGCCTGATCAACCTTCCATAGTGGCAATACTTCCATTGCCCCATCAGTGAGTGTGTCACCCACATACACCACAGACATGGCAGGCAAGGGTTTGTGGTTCTGGGTGTTCCCATGAAGGGAGCACATCCATCTGAAATCAGTCACATTCAGGTAGCAACACTGCAACTGACCTTGGGAGTGGAGGCACCAGTGCAATTCCTGGAAGAGGCAGGTCCCATGATCGGGGGTGAAAATGATGAACTGCCAACTCTACCATGCAGAGCTTACACCTGTCCAACATACCATGACATAGAGCTAGCAATGAGCTTGGCTATGTTTATGCAGACTCTCACACACCACTTTCACATGGAGGACCCCTACAGACACACAAATGACAGTTACATGGTTCAGCCTGCCTGCTTCTCTTTCTTACTGACATGCACTCACCAATCTTTGGTGTCAGCCTAGGCCTCCTGCCTCCCCACAGCACTCTATGCAAGTGATGATAACTGCCATATCCCTGTTCTCTCTCTTTTGGATTTAGGGATAAAAAAGCATTGCATCTGACGTACAGGTAGCATAGATACATTAGTGCTTAGTATATCTGCATTTATGTTGTTGAACTGATGGTTGTACGTGTCACCTATATTTGCCTTGCCAAGTTGTACAGTGGATAGCATTATCATTTCACTACTTTATAGTGTATTTTCTTGTAAGGGTTGTGAAGTCATGAATGGCAATGTGTTTCATTACTTTCTAACTGTTCTATTTTATGATTTTCCAATACAAACATATGGTTCTCATCATAAGTCAGGCCATTACATTCAGACCACTCAATTGTATGGCATCACTGTAGGGAAATCTAATCAGAACTGTACAGTATAATGCTCTCTGTTGCATGTACCTCATCAGATACATGCATCAGCTGGACAGACCAAAGGGCTTTCTCATCAAGATAACGCAGGGCCTAGAACCATGCCATGATGCATGTGTACAGATTAAAAGATATGTTAGTGTAATCTGTCTTGTATTAGACTATTTGACATATGCGTGGCATCCAGCCAGCTGTCTGATCATGCCGTGGCTGGATGACTGCATTTGCAATACTCTGATATAACCAATGACATCAGCGTTGTCTGTTGAGCATATCATAATAACAGTGTCCCACCTGCTAGTGTTAAATGCTCTGTGTAATGTCAGGTAACAGTTCACACACACAGTTGACTGCAGTGAGAATCTTACTTATCTAAGTACACAGACTACAGAACACAGCACTTAACACAAACACCACGGTACAAGTCTGACTTGGAGTGTGTCAGACAACACTTTATAGGTGATGATATCAGCTTTTCTATTGAGGCCAAGATAAGCATCCCACCTGCTAGTGCAAAATGCTCATGGTAATGTCAAGTAACAGCTCACACACACGCACACGCACACACACACACACACACGCACACACACGCACACACACGCACACACACACACACACACACACACACACACACACACACACACACACACACACACACACACATGCACACACATGCACACAGTCGACTGAAGTGCGATTAGATCCCATACCTATTTAAGTGCACAGACTACAAAAGACAGTAATTAATGCAAGCACCATGACAGAAGTCTGACTTATACAAGAGTGTAGGTGAACTTATAGTCGATGACATCAGCAGGCCCATGTGGGAGACAAGAGGTTGGGAGGCCTGCATAGATACCTAGCTTCATATGAGGTTACTAGCATATTGCACTAGGCTGTTTAAAAGCCTGCCTGTGTAACAACACAAGTACCCTTATTGAGCATAGTTGGATGTTGGAGTTTAGCAGAGTGAGGTTGTGAGCACCACCAATGGGACCTGTCTATGCGGTAGCACACAACATTATATATTACAATTTGTAGTGTGGTTGAAAAAATACTGAGACCCCAGGGTTGCACTGCTTGTGGATGGCCAACACACTGATGTATTGTACATGTAGGTCATATAGTTAGCTTGGGCTCTTCATTTGCAATGTTTCTGCATGTATTTTTATATCATACAAAGGAAATAAGCATTTATACTGAAATAAGAGCATCATATATACAGCTCCACAGCACATTGAGCAGTGGATTTGCACACTGGTTAACTAAGTATACACGCATGTGAGATGCAATTGTCTGAATGTATGTAAGCAATGTGCAACAGCGAGCCACATTGGTAACGTCTGACAGTAGAATCTAACTACCATCTGTACTCCAGGCTTGGGTTTTGCTATGACCAAAAACATTCATTGAATGTATCCAGTTTCTATATCTGGTTGTCTGCTTCCTAGGTTGTACAGTTTCTGCAGTGTTGTGCTTCATGCAAGACACATAAGCATAACCAAATCTGATATTTGTGTTTGAGCTAAGCAGCACATCACAAAAACAGTGGAATAAAAAAATAAGAAAGTAGGATAAAAAATGAAAAAGGTGGACATAAGTGAAATGAGCAAGTGCAATATATGACATTTGTAGTACACATCAGACAGTTATACATAGTTCAGGATTTGAACTCTAACACCAGTGCAGCTTCAGAAAACAGGATGGATGCTGTAGGCCTTTTTGACACACAAACAGCTTTGCAGCAAAGAACTGAAGTCATTCTTCACACAGCCAATTACATTAGAATGTACACTGCTATCAAACCATCAGCTGTGATTTGTACATTTAATCTTCTTTATTATATTTTGATATAGTGCACTTAGTGAACACACAATCTATTAGGATTATGCTTGCAGATATATAGGTCTGCCATACATGTTTGTATTTTGTGGCAATTGATCAGTTATCTGACCAGTACTGTGAGACATGCAATGTGTAAGCCATTCCATATCATTAGCCTTAAACTGTGTGATAATATTAACTGCGAGTTATATGATATGCATTTATGACCAAGTGTAGGCCAGGTTGAATAGCACAAACAGGCATATACTGTTTATTTGGGGAGATCATCGCTGAGTTAGTGTTATGGTATAAACAAGAATACACTGCTCTTTGGGTGGAGCAAAACTCAGTTACTGTTATGGCACAACACTCAGTTACTGTTATAGCACAAGCAAGATTGCACTGCTGTTTTCGGCGAGGGTAAATCTCATGTTCTGTTATGTCACAAACAAGCATAACCTGTTGTTTTGGAGGGGAAAAAAAGGTGTTACTGCTATGGCATAAACAAGGATATGATGTGCTTGTTACTCTCCTTTCTCTGCATCCTGCCTGTTGTATGAACTTGGGAAGGGTTGTGAAGTCAGCAGTGTATATCATTACTTTCTAACTTCTCTCATTACTGATTTACCAGTACAAAAGTATGGTGCTAAACTGAGGCCAAGCAGTGAGTATCTGTATACTTTAAAGGTATGACTGTGCGAATCGTTGATGCCTGAAGCCTGCTAGTGCCTAATGGACACATATGAGTAAAATAAATGTCTATGCTGTCACATGTTAAATTATTTGTACAAGTCCACCACTATTTAACTGATGACTGTACCAACCTATGAAATACAAGGATATGCCATATTATTCAAGAATACACTCTAGGTTCTGGGCTTACCTTGCAGATGCAGCTGTTAACACAGTTTTAGTTCAGGGCTGACTCTATCTGATGCAAGCAGTACACAGACAATATATGAGGAGGCATAAGTTGTGTGAGTTGCCTGGCATCAATTTTATTGTATGTGTGTGAGTAAGAGATAGATATTAGGCACCTAGGTGGTCAGTGAATTTGCTATGCATTGTATCTTAGCCAAAGCAGGGGCATACTGGGCCTGAAGGTACAGCAACTGGTGGTTCCCCTTCCAAGTCCTGCTCTGGCTGTGATGACCTTGACATTGATGGGGGGATGTGTGACCCTTCCCCTTTATGATCCTGTTGTAATTTTTTCCACAAGATCAGATTGAGTAGTATAGCACATACCGTGAAGACTTATATAAATGTGCATAGATTATTCTGCAGGGCTCCACCAGATGTATCTAGGCAGTGAAAAAGTGTCTTCAGCAGCCTAAACACACACTCTATGATGCTTTTGGTTTGAGCATGCTTGTTATTATGGCATTCTTCTGTGACTGTGTGTGCACTTCAAATGGGTGTCATCAACCATGGTTCCAGTACATAGCCAGTATCCCCCTGTAAATGGCCCTGTGGGATGTTCCCCCTAACAAACATCTGGTACAGCTGTGATGTATACCTGATATGGGAGTCACGATAACTTCCAGGGTTGCCAACATACACATTCAAGATAATTCCCTGAGCATTATACTCGACTTGGCAGTTGATGGGGGGTATCTCTTGCAGTTAATGCAGATGCTATCCTGCTCACCAAGTGGTGCCTTGATGTGTACATGAGTGCAATATATGGCACCCAGTACTTCAGGGTAGTGTGCTAAATGGTAACACTGCTACATACTGCTGGCCCTCTCCTCAGAACTATGGGGAAAACATATGTGCTCCCTGGCATGTATGATCATAGCACTGAGGAACTGGTGGAGGATCCTGGATGTTGATGCCTGTGACACACCCATCATGTCCCCAGTTGGTCTTTGAAAAGTACCTCTGGCTAACATTCTAAGGGCTACACATACCTTAGTTTCCACTGGGATGGGTTCCCCTCGGTTGGCTCTGTCTCTGAGTTGTGGACTGCAGAGCTTACAGAGTTCTTGTAATGTGTCCCTCTCCATCCTGTAGTGCTCTACAATCTCCAGGGCATGATGCATCTGAAAAGTTACCATGCGCCTGAACACTCCTTTTCTTCTTGGCCTAGGCCTATTGTCACAAGCACCAGCAGCATTCGCTTCAGCCTGTAGCACATACATATAGAGCAAAGCTGCAGGAGCCCCTAGTACTTTGTCCAGTTAAAGCTTTCTTGTGTCTACTCCAATGGTATTGAAGTATTCAAGAAAAACTAGAATGGAGGCTACATGGATGCTTTATAGCTTTTTGAATAGCTACACTGTGTTGGATTGGCTCAGTAAAATACAATTCACCCATTTATGCTGTAATTAATATCTATTCATCACACTTGCTGCTTGGTGATTAGTGCACTATGTGCAGCTAAGAGCACCCCTGTGCACCTTTGCTTACCTTTGTGCTAAAAAAATGGTATTAAAATGGTTACTACTTGGTTTCTGTGATATGGCAGAAACATGAAGCACAAAAAGTGAAGAAAATTCTGCATATCCTGTACTCAAACACAGGACCATCTATACTCTAGCCCTACACATACATGTGCTGCCACAGGAATAGTTATATGACAAGCACATTAAAACCTACCGTTCATTACTCCATTTCCGGTGAGTGTACTAAGCACACCATTGTGTAAACAAGGACAGAAAAAAATTAAAACAATTTACTTAAAGCAAACAAAGATGACACATTTTAAAACAAAATTCACAGAATGACACACAACTTGTGAATTGTGCACAGCTTACATCCACTTTTAGCCTTTACAGACCTACACTTACACCTCTGTAGTGTAACCTATCACACCCCTGATGTTATCATGCACTATTGACAGCCATTGAAAACAAAAACACTGTGGCACCGCAGAAGTGCCTACACAAAGTGAACATCCTTACACGGTTACTCTTTTCTGGTATAAAGCAATTATAATGAGTTTTGACCTCATCTGCATCTCTACCATGCTGACAACCCTGAATCTGCACTGTAGGCAGGGAAAGTACAGGGGAGTACAGTGATGTAAAAAGAAGGGAGGGTATTACTTTGTTATGTATTTGCACAGAGGAATACAGTTTTTGATAAAATCTGACTGTATTCTGTCAGCTACATACTGCATATTCTTAGATGGCAGTAGGATTAGTCTGCTTCATGGGTTTGCACTTTTAAACTGTCTGTTATGAGAGTATATTTTTCATTTGGGAGCAGGAGAGTGAGGCTGCATTTATGTCATAGCAGTTAACAAGGAATTGCTGTTACTGTTAATCAGATTTTCTAGCATCCACCATGTGTAATACTCTCTTAATGTAAGTGGTGTCACATATTACAGTCAATTCTGTACAAATCTATGGACTTTTACTTGCTCTTGTTTCCATGTAGACTCCTTTCCGTGACTGTATTCGGAAAATTTTCGAATACATGAGCAACACTAACACAGAGTCTACACGGTTGCTTTACAACTTGGTGAATCACTCCACAGTCTTGATTTGGCTCATTATCATGCAATTCACATACTCGTACAGTAATTTGCATGTCATGGAATTTTCCATGTTTGCGCGTGAGTGCATGCAGCTACACAGAGTTTACTGAATCTAAAAATGCTTGCGATAAAAAATGACTGTGTAGGCTTTACTGAATCCCCCTATATATTTTTTATACTTTTAATGACACCAAAGTTATGCAGTCCCACTATAAATATATATATATATTTTGGTAGAACAAGTTCTAATCGTTTATAGACACTCAGACTATCTAACATTGTTATCATGATTGCTGTAGGGCAAAAAGAAAATTGTACCACACACAAAGATGAAAAAAATATTCATAAAACCCTTTTTGTATCTCTCATGTTTATTATTTAAAGCCTTGTGACTCACACAGTTTATTACTAGTGTTATTATTATTATTATTATTATTATTATTAACACAGAATATGGTAAGTTCTATCAGATTAAAATATGGGGATGAAATTCTGTGTTTCCTAACTTTTCAGCACATTCTTAATATGAGTCAACTGGTAAATATTTATGCGTCTTTCTGTCCAATTGCCTACATGTGAACACATCACTGCTGAATAGAGCACAAGGGTACCCAGACTTTTGGTCTTTCTCCCTCTCTCTCTCTCTTTCACACTGTTTATGAAAACAATAACAATGCCCTAATCATTATGTTATCCTGTTTGTTTCTTAAATTCATTTAATCACTTTTTACATTGAATGATGCAGATAGCAAAACTGTTGCAGTAAAAAAAAAATTGGAACCCAGATATTTTTTTCATATTTGGTTGTAAATAAACAGAAATATTCAAAATGTTTTGAATGCATCACATGAAAAAGGAATGAATTTCCTTTTTTGTAATTCAGATGCCTGCTACAAATCATGAGTGCTGCTTATCATTTCGGCCTCAGAAGGTATCGGCAATTATACTTTTTTCAGAGCTGATAGACATGGGAAAAGACATCCATAAATGATGTGAAATCACAAAATGTTGACATCTCTGCTCTTTTCATTTCTTCGTCCTAACTTCAGCCACATTGTTATAAGAACATCAGACTTACATGTCAGAAACATGGTACAGCAGCATATCTTGTTTATGTTTCCAATTTACTCAGTTACTCAGTCACAGTCACTGTATCAAATATAAATTAGGCAAGTCTTGTTTTACAGGGTGGAGTCATTTTCTTGTAATATCCTCTTATGCATCTGAAGGCACATAGACAATACTCACACAAGTGTGTGTGTGTGTGTGTGTGTGTGTGTGTGTGTCTGTGTGTGTGTGTGTGTGTGTGTGTGTGTGTGTGTGTGTGTGTGTGTGTGTGTGTGTGTGTGGTTGTGCATGTGTGTGAGTATGTGTGTCTGTGCATGCATGCAAGACAGTGACACCTTCTTGCAGTGTTCTGTTTATCACGCACAGACAGACCCACACATACACACTTGGGTGTTTATGTTTGGCCACAACTCTTCATTGCCTATAAATTGGGTGATTGCTAATTTCATATGAGAAATATAGAAGTGTGAGTGTTAAATGCATCGCGCATGTAAATGGTGCATATGAGTTCAAACATTGTTTAGGTCTAGCTTGGGAGGTTACGCCCCCCCCCCCCCCATCTCTGCTGCTTTATTATTCTGAGTGCAAAGTCATTTAGACTTGGAGATGAATGCTGCATGCTGGCATTTTTGAAATTAGGTTACAGCACTCTTTCCCATGGCAGGCTGAGCTTGAAAGAAAAATAATAGCATATAGAGTGTTAAGTGCCCTTCTTCACATTTGAGGTGGGGGTGCAGAGATCTTAACCACCTGTAAAATCCTAGTCCAGGACTAGTCAATATCTGTGAATGTCTCATTGTGTACAGTGGAAATATTGGGATACCAACATTTGGTGATATGTTCTTTGGTTTTGCCAATCAGCATTTCAACTGACATGCTCACAGAGAAAGACATACATTTACATATACGGAGATACCGCTCACCTGCTGATGACACTGACAGTACTAAATGGCCTTGACAAAAGGACTTGTGCATTAATTCTTCAGGGCATTTGGTCATATTATGTCAGATCTATACCTTCTACATTTTCTTATCTTGGACCTCTCTATTATGAATCATTTTTCTATGTTATAGACCCATATTTTGGATCTGTATATATTGTTCTAATTATTTGATAACTGACTAGGTAGCCTAGTCCAGTGTATACTTCCCAGCTATATACCAAAAGAGTGGCAATCATTACATTGGCGCTTATAGCAAAAATGTCATAATAACAGAGACAGGCGTTCCGGTCCTAAGACATTCATATTTAAAGCATTTCTCACTTTCCTGTCAACATCTATCAAATTAAATACATTACACATTTATCACATTCAATAGTTGGCATGTTACTTTCCAAAACATGTGTTTATTATCTTCTTTCAGCTATCAGTCCCACAAGAGTTCTTAGAAATGTGAACGTACAACACCCTCTCCACAGGCTGTTGCTTTCTTCTTCAAAAATGTAACACACCTCAACAAATAAGGACCTGTAACACACCATTGGCAATGTTAAAACTGACACGTAACTTCTTCTTAGCCACTGAACTAGTATATAACAGTCAGACTTTGCATTGCTGTAGTTCTTTTCCCCTAACACTATCGCACAGATCCATTATTCTGCATCTGATTCTCTTGGTTATCTGCATCACACTGACTTGTATGCAAAAGGGCAATATCTCAAAAATAAGTGTTGAAGAGTCTTCCTCAGAAGAACAAAACCTCATTCATTAGCGCTCAAGAGACATTTATCTGAAAATGCCATTCACTCACACCAAATACGTAGTGGCCTTTGAAACCTGCTCCAGCAATTGCTTAAGACAACACCTCTTAAAGTACTACTACTATTAGGAAAAGAAAACGAGTTTGCACCTAGAGATGAAATAACAGCTGCTGTGTACCAAACTCTATGGCATGCCCTGTCTAGCACAGTCATAAGGCATTAAGATCAATAAAGGCATGTGCAGTACAAAAATAATCATAATCGTACTACTTTAATATTTTTTGCAGATTATTTTTATCATATACCTGCTTTTCTGTGAGAATGCATACCATATGCTCTTCTTAATATTTCCTTCACTATACTCTGCTTTCTATCAACTTATAAATCTCCTATAGATCCATCTTCTAAATAACTGTATAGCTTTCTATACTTATAGCCCTGTATATATCACTAGTTAGTAGTTTATATTAATAAAAAAAGTATATATTTTGGCATTGTACCAATGTGATATTTTTTACTTTGTCCGGCTTACTTGAACATGTGTCCTACTTATATCTTGTTGTTTGTAATCTGTACTATCAGTGCTATCTGTAATCTGTATGTATAATTTATTTGTTAATTGTACTTCTCTGGTGCTTTTCTCCCTGAGACGCCATTGAAATGGGCTCCTTGTGGCCCAATGGACCATCCTGGCAAACAAACTACAAATAAATAAATAAATATTATACAAGACAGAACTATTTTCTTCTTCTTTCATTTAAATGTATATGCATCACTGTAGAGTGGATCAAATCTGAAATGTTCATAGTTAACAGAAGATACCAGGATTTATGAACATTTGCTTTAAACTGCAAGGTGAGACAAGTTCTTTACATTGTATTTTGCTCAGTAATAATACTGATGATGGGACAGTGTAATTCACAAAACTTCTAAGAACAAAACTATTGCGTAGAACAGATCAGTATAACAAATGTATAACTTATACCTTAAAAACAGAGAAGGGCATTGTGGAAGGAATAAAAATTCTGATGTACTTCACCTGACTCTCTTCTTTCTTTAAAGAGACAGTATGTGCCATACTAGGTGGACTGCATGTCATATTTTAAAGGTAGACATTCAAATACATTTGTGCAAACACTTCAGTGGCCCATCTTTTTAGGGCCAGCTTGGATATTTTTTTGGCTGTGGACATTGTTGCAGTGAGTTGGACCACCAAATTTTGGGGCATTTCTTCTGTACCTGTACCTCCCACTTCCCCCCATGATTGTGTTACATACAATGAGGTGCATGCTATGAGGTTGCAACCCATTACAGAAGGCATTGCTTGATATCATTACCCATAGTGCCTAAATGATAAGACTGTATCTGGATGGCTGTGTCATAGATAATATACCTCAACAGGTCAGTTTTGTGACTTTTGATGTCATTATGGTGTTTTGGATGTTCCTGTGCAGTGTACCTCTCAATGGGAGTAGGATGTGGGTAACATATATTGCTCAAATTGCACTAAGCAGGTCAATAAGCAGTACAACAGAAATGTTTATTATACCCTTAGTTATAGATAACTGGATTTCTCACTGTTTCCAACAAACTATAGCCACTTGGCTTTACATAAATATTTTTGACGGTTGTAAACACAAAAGAATCAATAGTCACACATGCCCATTACTACAAAGGTCAATTTCCCCCCTTAAGCACTAGAAATCCTGCACCATAGAAGGCAGGTTGTGATATAAGTTGAAGAAGCTATTTGTCTGCTCTCTACCTACTGAGATTGGGTTGTTTAGAGAAGCTTGCTTATAACCCATCTCTATCCAGAAGTAAATGTATTTGTACTAATGGACAGTCTCTGTCATGATATGTCAAAACTCATGCTATGGAATATTGATATACTGTGTACCAGCCTGTGGAGAAAAGCACTTCACAGAATGCAGTACTAAAGCCCCGCTTCCTAGATACCCATTTCTCATGTCCCAACAGATGTGCAAAGGGACATTGCAAGTAAAGTACAAATAGATTAATGGCACAGGGTTTACAACAGCAGTAAGCAAACACATGGGCACACACATGCATATGTATATATATATATATATATATATATATATATATATATATATATATATATTTATATTTTTATATATATATATATATGTGTGTGTGTGTGTGTGTGTGTATATATATATATATATATATATATATATATATATATATATATATATATATATCAAACAGCATCAAAAAAGTCAAAATGGTCAATATACAACATAATAAAATCCAAAGGGTCCGAAAGTATAAAAGGGCATTAAATTAATTGAAGTCAGAATTCTACTTTATTTCTTGTTGTAACACGGGCAGAAAATTAACATTACCCTCCTCTTCTTAGCTGAACGGGAGGCTAACAAGGGAGTAGCAACAATGCGGTTATACTGCTGGCACCCCAAGCCAGATGAAATATAGTTGAACACAATATGGTTAACTGGTGACAATTTACATTATCTCTGATAATCAGTTGCATTTTTTTCAAGCTATTTTTGGTCTTAATTGTTAAACATGAATTCTTGAGTAGTCTGTTGCATTTCTTGGAAAATGCATGTACAGATGGGAATATGCCTTGTAAGTTTGTATGTTTTCTGGTCTGCCGGTATGGGCCTGCCACCAGAATGGACCATACCTCTGCCAGTCTTGTTTAGGTAGCTATAGAATTTGAGTATGGGTAGGTGTGCCACAGACTTCACTGTGCATTTAATATGTCTTAAATGCATTACAATGAGCCTTAAGGTTTTTCAGCACCAACTCTAAATTATAGGCAGTTCTTGGAACAATATGTAGATACATTGTTTAAAATTAAAAAAATGCCAGAAGTATCCTGTAATGTTCTAGGGTAGATCTAATCAACCTTTCCCCATTTTAAGTATTTGGGACTTAAAATTGGAATGTTGTTTAGCATATTTGATTGTCTTTTGTTGATTGCTTGCAAGAAAGCAAATTCACCAACCGAAGTATATTTCCCCAAAATTATGAGTTGCATGACTTTTCTCTTATTTGTATTTCAAATCTTTGACTCAAAACAATGATTGAGATGGGTACATTCCCCAAACTCCAGACAAGGGGAATTAATTTCTACTTACCAATTTAAAATTCTTCACATAATGTACTGTATGATTTCATGCCTGTATTACCTAAAATAGTGTAAACCTATCCATGAAAAAATATGATGAAACAATCTTCTACAGTGTGAACTAAAGTATTGACCATGCTTCAGCCAGTTACACAAAAAGTGAAGGCAAGTGTTCTCAGCATTTAAAAGTATAGCACAGTGGTGTAGCAGTTGCATTGTTGCCTCACAGCAAGAGGTTTTCTGGTTTGATTCTTGGCTGGGGTGGCTTCTCTGCGGAGTCTGCATGTCCTCCTTGTGTTTGTGTTGGTTTCCTATGGGTGCTCTGGTTTCCTCCCATGTTACAAAGACATGTATCTGGAGTGTTTCTCCCTGGGCATCTGCTGACAATTGGTTTTGGTCCAAGTAGGACTTTCCTGATAAACAAATGCTAAATAAAATATAGAAACCTAAACATTTAGCTGTATACTTGCTATGATGACACAACATCATTACAATACAGATCGTTCCTGGAACAGTTCTTGCTTAGTCAGATTTGCAGTTCATCTATTCACAAGGAAAATGGCAGGTGATACCAGGCAAATTGTCTTTCTCAGTCACTAAATTTTATATGTATATATATGTACAATTTGTAGTGTCTGGAAAAATACAAGACTTTATTTTAGTTATGCAGGATTATTGTGTTTGGAAAAATACAAGACCCTATTTTAGTTAGGCAGGATTATTTTAATTTTCACACAAATATGGATATGTATAACCAAGTTGTAAACTCTTGGAAATTGAACATTGCAAGTCTGGATTGCAAGCACATCTTTGCAAATGAATATAAAGGCAACAACAGTCTTCAAAATCAGAAGGCAGACTCCCATGTTCTTCTTAATGTTAGAGTTAGCAGTCGGTATGCAGTTACTCAGTGGATTCTCTCACCCTGCAAGAAGCTCAGTGCACATTTTTGAAACATTTGGAGTTGTTGAAGGTTAGGATTTCAGTTATATTAAAGACATGAATTGGTTAAGAGCAAAATGTGTAATGATAACACCTTGCTCTGAGGAGACGCGCTACATTAATATCACTCGTGCAATCTTTTGCAACACCTACTGCAATGGAAAATGTGCTTCTAATTGTTTTACACTGGACCTTGTGCAAGAGAGAAGATAATGCTGGAAGCAGAGGACAAGAGTGCGTTTGGTTGAGTTAAGCATCATGTCATAATAATTTATGAGAAGGCAGTGTTTATGTGCCATAGCATAGCAGAACAAGGGATTTCATCACCTGGCCTAAGTAAATCACCACCTTTGTTTTGGGTTGAGGACTAGTTCTTTTCTGTTTAAGGTTACATTGTTTCCAGATGAGGACAGTGTGCGTGCATCTGCAAAATAACTGCTTTCCTCCTCCCATTTCAGTGACATTCTGCATATAGACTTGGGAGAGAAATATCTTGAAAGCTCAGATGAAGAGTGCTTCAGATGTGACAGCTTTTATGGTTTTAGTAAGCACTTGCTTTCACTTTTTTGTGTAACTGGCTAATGCATGGCCACTCACTGTTACTCTGTTTTAGACAGACTGACTATTGAATCTGACCTATGAACCTGTGAGTTTGGACAGGTCATGTAAACATTGTTCTTTTGCAAGCATTACTTGTTGTTTTTCTCATTTTTTATTAAATGTTTGTTCACCAATATAAGCAGGCTGATCCAAAACCTCTTTTCAACCATGACTTAGGCCAGAGACAGAATAATTGTAAAGTTCTCAAGAGAAATAGATGTAGACAGTACTAAAGCATATTGTACAACAACGTTCAGAGTTCAAGCAGCATAGTATTAAGAAGTATAGTATACAGCTCTGAGTTATTTATTTGTCTGTTTATTTATTTATTTATTTACAAGTGGATGATTGTTTTAGTCCCACTAGGTCAGCGGCTTATTTTCAGGGGAGACCTGAGGTGGTATTCATACTGACTAGAAGAAAATCCTTGTTCTTTTAATGCCATTGAATGCTCCAGTGTGTTAGACTATAACAATTAATGGAAGGACAATGGTTTCATATTAAATGTGAAAATGTGTAGCACAGTCTATTTTGTTAAACAAAACAAAACATTTTCTCATACCATACAGTCGACATATTCCTCCAGACACTGTCATCAGGAATCCTGTCAATGTTGTTGATATTCCTTAGTGTTCGACCATTACGTCATTCAGTAGTTCAGAAAGCCTTTTATGTGGCTCATCTAATTTCCAAAGGCATCTTTATTAGCTCTAAAGACATTTTAGCTCCTCATCACGCATACCTCATCAGATCTATTATTGAGTACAAAGTAGTTCTGACATGTACTTGTCTAAACATCTCTGAATTTGACAAGACCTTGTAGATTCCTAAACAAAATGATAAGAATCTTCAAAAATCTCAGGACAGACTGGCAGCCCTCTCTGTGTACTCAGTCTTTTACAGACGCCACCATAGAAATTTATGTCTAGCCTTTTGAGCCACGAAAGATCCAACCACTCTGACCTCTTTCTTTTGCAGAACAAATCGTATCTCAAATACCCAGTTAAAGGAACTAAAGCTTTATCAACACATAAATAAGACGCACTGACATGAGAAATTCATATCCCAAAGTATCCCTCACCTCTGGAATAAACTTTCAGTATGTATCAAGCAGAGTAGCATCCTTGTCATCTTTAATGCAAACCTAGATAATTGGATTAGCAACCTCAAATTCTCCCCTTGTCTATCTTGTCTAACCCTCCTCGAGGCTAGCGGGAACTTTTGAAGATGAGTTTTTGGCTACATTTGTAATGGTCTGCAGAGTGATTGTCTAGTACTTACAGATAAACCTACAGATGTATATTTAATTACTCAATTAGTTTGCTATGTAATCCTAGGGTGTTGTACTGCACAATTTATTGTAAATGGATAATA
The DNA here is from genome assembly GCF_019279795.1 of Protopterus annectens. Lineage (NCBI taxonomy): Eukaryota > Metazoa > Chordata > Ceratodontiformes > Protopteridae > Protopterus > Protopterus annectens. Next base: position 1,694,284,104 of record NC_056726.1, read on the forward strand.
TTGTGTGTTCTGAAACTAATGAATATATAATGTTTTACTTCTTTATATAGTTTGGCCCCAGTATTTCTTCAGAAAGACTGTAAACATTTTCTACAGCATCTTGTGAATAAAAGTACTTTCTTCTGTCCTGTCTCAGACATTCACCTTCTAATTTCACTAATTGTCTTTTTTTTTGTTTTGTTTTTTGTTTTAAGAAGACAGCGCAATTCTGGATTCTTGGCAATCCATTAATGCACTGAATAATTTAAGTAATTTCGTCCTCCAATATTCTTCTTTAATAAGGAATCTTGAACTATGGACAGTGGTCTATGTGGGTCATTCTGAATGATTCTTCTTTTTTGCAGATGGTGTTTTTTGCTTATTTTATTTATTTCACATTTGTTAACCGGGTTGGTCCAGCCGAGCACAAGCCCATTTTCAGTGGAGACCTGAGGAGAAAAGCTTCAACAGTAATTCTTTAGATAATAACACAGATTAGAGTATTAATTAGATAACAAAGTATAGCAAAAAATACAGAATAATTGTTAACATGTACAGAGATATCATAGAAAAATATAGAAATGTGTATGATTTGGCAACAAGCACAGGGATGAGTATGTAATTTGTAGTCAAGACATTTTTGAGATTAAGTATATTTGGCCAAGCCAGAGTGTGGTCAGCTTGGATCCTGACAGGGCAGGTTTAATTTTTCTGGAAAAAGTGTTTTAGTTCCTTTTTGAAGCTGTTTGTGTGATGTTTTGCAAGTTCAAGGGGAGGTTGTTCCAGATTTTCATTATGGATTATTTATATAGGAGGTTGCCAATGTTCATTTTGGGTGTACATATTCCACTATTAAAGACTGCTACTTTTCTGCTTTCTTAAATTACTCTCTTATATGCACATCATGTAATATGACTATCAACTGACCATTCTCATTTTTATTTTTCCACACTAGTAGTGATTTTTTTTGTTTCTGCTTTCTGCTTTCTGCATGCATTATTTTGCATAGTATTATACAACTTAAATTATGCTATAACTATCTTCTGTCATTTATTTTCCTTATTCTGTATAAAATGTGTATTAAGAATAGCCATGTGCCATAGCAAATGGCTAGCATTTACTTCTAGACAGTCTATAATGTGATACTCTAAAGGGATATTTTCAGGACCCAAAGAGGTCATCCTACCACTGCACTCTTCTCTTATCAGACCCATCACTGAATACAATGTCCCCTTTGGCATGTATACATTTAAACATATCGCTGAAATGGAAAGGCCCCAAAGATGTTTAACAAAGAAAATTAAAGGCATTGAATGTTTCAACTATCCTGACAGATTAGCACAACTCATGCTATACTCAGTAGCCTATAGGATACAATGAGGTGGCATGTGTCACTCTTCAAGCCATGAAAAGCACAATCCAATTTGACCTCCCATTTCTTTGCAAAATCAGTGACTTGACAGATACCAGACCTTGAAACATACATCTGCACCAATAACACTTGCTGAAGAGATAGGATATCCATCATTAGATCAGTGTTGCAGTAACACATAGCTATATAGGATGTATCCTGCCAAGGATCAAATGTTTAGTCTCCATACAAAATGTTCGGGCACCATTCACATGCAGCACATTTCCAAGGGAGCTCGAAAATGTTCTGGTTAAAAAATAGGATGTACAGGCACCAAAATTTGGAATGTTTTTATCATTGAAGATTTCATTTAGTCTCAGTCTTTCATGCATCTTCATTAGTTCAGCAGTTGGCTTGTTTGATTTTTTCGGGCAGATAAGTACCCCCTTAGGGACTTTCCCTCCATTTTCGTTGGAAAGTTGTTATCTGTTGTTGATGATTAAATCTAGGATAAAAGGAAAGTATCTGTATGGAACAGACATTAAAATTCCCACTTAGAATGCTTGCCTTGTTCAGGGGATTTGCACAATGTCTGCCTATCTAGTATCTGCTGTTCTTTCACTGAAAACTATCAGATGTAAGTTCAGCTCCCTTGACATTTTTCTTGAGAAACAATGGATTAAGGTCTTCATAAAAATTACTATGGATTCTGGTGTCAGAACCTCAGGTGTCCACCTTCTAGCTCCTGAGCTTTACAGAGGTTCCTAAAGTGGTGTGGCACTTGACCCTCTCTCTCCCTGTTCCTGAGAGACAACGCTACTGTGACATTATAAGAATCCTCAGACTATCCATTTCTCTATCGTCCAATCCCAATCAGCTGTTGCACTTAAGGATGCTTCCAAGGGTCAGCACCGTGATGTACCCTCTAGTGCTAGAAGTACACATACTATCAAAAAGGGAAAAACACACTTAGTAAGATCTGAAGGACCAGATGGCATCTCCTCAAGTGCTCATGGGAGAAGATGTTCTGTTATCCTGTATTCAATCCATACATCTGGTATTACTCAGAGTTTGTCTTTGTACATTCCTGAAAAAAAAGAAATCAACGAATGAAGTGTGTCTCTTCTCCTTCATCTCCATGCACTAAAATAATGAAAAAGTAATATTACTCCTTTACTAGTGATTGTTTTAGGGCCATTTGGTCTATGTAGTCTGCCTCCCCTGCTTCTTCCCATCCAAAAAGGAAGAGCTCTCCTACTCCTCTAGATAGTGACTCCCAGTCTGACTTTGAAGAAACTGTGCTGAACAATGCTTCCCAGACATCCTCACCTTAGCCCTTAGAATCAGAATCTGGAGAAAATATTTCTTTAGCTTCTCCAGTTGAAGAAATTAAATTTTTGGGCACCATATATAGAATGAAGGACCACTTTCAATGGGAGGAAAAAGAAATAGCTGAGACCCAGAGATGATATTATGACCTTTAGCAGATATAGACAAAAAAAAAAATTGGCCATCCCTCTTGTAACTGGTGCTCTGGAGGATGCCATAAATAGTGCATGTAATATATCTGACAGTCTACCTTCTGAACGAAAACAGATTGCAGGATTTATAAAGTATCACAGCCTCAAAAGTTCCTTTTTCAACCCTGTTACTGATCCATCTGTAATTTTCTTAGCCAAGGATGATAGTTCAAAGCACTTTACTGTTAGTAATCCTGTGCCTTCTGTTAAAGATGGAAAGGCTTTTGGCAGGTGTGGAAAGAAAATGTATACATAATTTACCCTTGCATTAAGGACAGCCAGCTCTCAGGTTGACAGGCCAAAATATCCATGGCATCTTTGGCTGATGTGAATAAGGCAGTACCTGACCTACCCTCTTTAGACATTAAAAACCCACCACATAACATGGTCTCCTTTATGACGCAAGCCACTAAGTATTATTTAAAGTGTTCATATGATGCTGCTTTTGCAGTGTCCCAAGCTGCAATGACTGGGTCAAGTTATGCATAGATATGCATTGCTTAGGTCTCAAAATCTGCCTTGTATGTCTATATGTAGCAGTAATTATCTTTCTAGGCCTAGGCCTTTTTAAAGGAAACCTTTTAAACAATCTGAACAAAACTCTGGAAAACAACAGCTCAGGAAAGAGTGGCAGGGCAATTAAAAAATAGGAGGTTCTGACCAGTCCCATGGCAGTTCAGGAAAAATGTCAGTCTTTCACATCCACAAGCTGGCCATACTCTAAACCTTGCAAGCAATCTTTCTCTCTCTTTCTCTAACTTTTCCTCTGGAATCAGATCACAACAGATCCCCATGTGCTAGAAATGATCTGGAAGGGATACAAGGGAAAGTGGGACTCCTCTCCAAACCCAGCTGTTCCTCCATTCCCCAAAAAACAAGCCAATCACTTTCCACTTATCGTTTCCCATTTGTTATCTCAAGGAATATAGAACCAGTTCCAGAGTCTCCAAAAATGAAAATGATTTTATTCAGGTGTTTTCCTATTGCCCAAAAAGAAGGAAACCAGAAAACCTGTCCTAGACTTGTCTTTCTTAAACTGTAACATAAATGTTCAAAAACTCAAAATGCTGACCCTTGAATTTCTTTTTCCTAAGACTCCTCATCTATATTTTCTGATAACTTTGGACCCAAATGATGCCTGTCACTGCATACCCATTCAGAGAAACACTGGGCCCCTTTTAAGATTTTTTGTTTATGGCTCATATTTCCAATTCTCTTCTTTACTCTTTAGACTTTCAATGGCTCCAAATATATTCACAAAGGGTCTCCCACCACTAATTGCTTTTCTACAAACTGCAAGGTAGCCACATTTTTCCATATTTAGATGATTGCCTTATTTTTGCAGTCTCTTTTGAAAACCTCCAAGAACCTCTGCTATTTGTCAAGAATCTGTTCAGAACCTAGTTTTCACCTCAGTCTGGAGAAGGCATCTGTTATACCTCATGTTTCTTCATTACATGGTAGTCACATCTCTAATTATGGCTTAATTTCCTCCATAAAAGACACATTTTTATCAGAGGTTCATAGGTTGGTACTAGGCCATCGGCCCTAGGACCTAAACAAGGCTAGCCAAACAATTCCCCGGATATTTCTTCTCACAATATTTACTTTCCTGGACCCCTAGCAGGGCGACTGACGTGATCCCCAGGGTGAATTTCCTATCTCCCATAAAATCATCAAGGTTCCACTTGAAGATGGCCAAGGAGACACTCTGCTTGACATGTATGGGCAGTCTATTCCAGAGTATGGGGAGTCTCTAGGTCAGGAACCTATCCCTCCAGCATGTTTTGATCATTGTGATGACAAGGTTTAGATCCCTGGAGCATGTCGCTCTGAGGGATTGGGATTTCTTTTAGTGGAGCATGTCCAACAGCTCAGGGTTTTACATGGCCTTGTATGTTAAGCAGAGATCACCTATGAGTAGATGATATGCCACAGAGTATAGCTGGAGTATTTTTTGATGGTCAGGATAGGGCATATGCTTTGGGCCTGTGATTCTTTTAGTGAAGTATTTCTGCAGCCTTTCCAGCTGTTGCAGATGTCTTGTAAGGTACATACCAAATTGGATGTTGTACTCTATAATGGATCTAATGAGGTATGAGAACAGTGGGAAAATGACCTCCTTTTTTCTGGATGAAAAGCCCTTAGTGATGAGGTGTGCCACATAGAAGGATTTCCTGATTGTTGTGGCGATGTGGTTATCAAAGGTGAGACCACTGTCCACCTGTGTCCCTAAGTCTCTCATTACACTTTCGGTGTTTAGTGTACTGCCACCTATGTGGTAATTCATATGTACATGTTTTTTCCCAAAGGGGATAACTCTACATTTCTTGGCATTAAGCTTGAGCCCATGGCTCTGGCACCAAGCATCTGTTTCTGTAAGGACCTTTTGTAGAATATCCACATCATTTGGGGATTCAATAATGGCTCCCAGTTTGCAGTCATCTGTGAACTTTGTTAGCCAGAGTTCCTTAGTGTTGGCCTGTACTTCAGAGAAGTAGATGCCAAACAAGAGCAGTCCCAGGACTGAACCCTGAAGTACTCCACTTGTCACATGTCTGGAGCTGGATTTGGAGTAGACTACTTTTTCAGTCTGGGTTCTGTCAGTAAGCCAGTTGGCAACCCATCAAGTGACATAGGGATTTATGCCCAGCTTAGTAAGTTTATCTATGATTCCAGAGTGGGGGGTGGGTCAAAAGGGCTTGGCGAGGTCCAGATAGGTTGTGTGGACCACCTTACCCTCGTCCAGAGCTCTGGAGACTGATTTGAAGAAGTCAATCAAGTTCAGGAGACAAGATCGTCCCTTCACAAACCCAAACTGGGTGGGGTCCAGTGTTTGAAGGTTGCCAATGTCTTTGATATAAGTTCCATGATAATGCGTTCCATGCCTTTCCAGAGCAGGCTCGTCAGACTGATAGGATGGTAGCTCCTGGGATCCAAGGTGGATCCCCCCCTTGTGGAGTGGGATAACTGTAGCTGTGCACCACTCAGCACGAAGCCTGAGGTGAGGCTATTATTAAACTTGACACTTAGGTGAGGTGCCAGTTCATTTTGTAGTTCATGTAGTACACAGCCTGGGATGTCATCTGGTCCCATAGATGCTATATTCTTAGCTTTGGAGTGTGCGGTTTATACCTGTGTGGCCATGATTACCAGAATTTGGCAATCTTTTGGTATTGAGATGGGCCCTTTAGGGGGTGATGGGGGGGTGAAGTTGGCACTAAATCGATGTGCCAGGATATTGGCAATATCCCTGGGATCAGTATATTTAATGCCATTCTGTTGTAGCTCAGAGCAGATCTGAGCATTGCCATTTAGGTTCTTGACATAACTATAGAATGCCTTGGGATTGTCTTTGGAATCTTTGGCAATTTTATTTTCGTAACTAGCTTTGGAGGATTTTATGAGGGATCTCAGCTTCTTATTGAGGCTGGTAAGAGAGCTTTTTGCATCCTGGGATCTTCCTCTTTTCAGCAACAGTTTCTTCCTTCTGTTGTATAGTTTGTTTATGGCAGGAGACCACCAGATTGGCTTCCTTTTTTTGGAGGAGAGCATCTTGGTTCTATTTGGAATGGCACAATTCATGCATGAGTGGATGTGCTCATACAGTGCCTTAGTGTAGGATTTATAGTCGAACTTTCAGCTCCCGTCTGCATGGGTGCCATGAAGTTTGTCACTTTTGACGTAAGTAGCATGAAGTTGACTTTGGAGAAGTTTTTTATGGAGGTTTCCTTACTGGGGGGTGGGGGTGGGATGTGGATGTCAAGGGTGATTTGTTTATGGTCAGACCTGACCAATGAGGGGGTGACCACTGATGTGGAGCATCTATCTCCCATACTGGTAATGACCAGGTCTAGAATATTGAAGCCCCTGGTGGGACAATGAATTAGTTGATCCAGGGCATTGGAAGTTATGAATTCCAAGAACCGTTGGGAAAAGGTGTTGGTACCCGAGTAGTCTTCCCAGTTAATGGCAGGGTATTTGAAAAGATCCAGTATTAGGGTATTTGGTTGTATCTTAATATTTTCCAGGATGTTTAGAAAGGTGCAGTGAAAATCTTGGGGCATGGTGGGGGATCTGTAGCAAGCTACAATTTGGATTGCAGTCTTACCTAGTGTTAGTTGCACCTGGAGAATTTCAGATGCATTGTGTTGGGCAACTAGCCTGGAGTTGTGAATATCCTGGGTGAATACGGACACTCCTCCACCTTTAGTGTTTTGGTCTTGGTTTGGTGGCTGAAAAGTGTGGTAAGAGTTGTAGCTTGGTATTGCAGGGATACTCTCTGGAGTCTTGAACCAGGTCTCAGTTACTGCACAGATATCGATGTTCTCCATTTTTAGGAGTGCCTTGAGAGAGTGCATTTTGAGCTTTAGACTTCTAGCATTGAGTAGCATTACCTTCAGATGTTGCATGCTTGTATCTGCTACGGTGGTGGTTTTGTCCTTTGAACCTTGCTTAAAAAGACACTGTAAGTGTGGCAAGAGCTTTAGCCAGTAACCTGAATGCCAGGGGTGACAGGTGCAGACGATCTCTGGCAAAGCATTGTGGTTTGTCGATCAGGTCGCCCCAGGCAGACAGATACTGGATCCCCTTTGAATGACACCAGAAGCTTAGCCAACTGTTGAAGTCAATCATTTTATCCTTATACTGTGGTAACATTCTGCTACTCAGGGTTAGGGTCATACCTGCCAGGACCACATGATCCGAGAGCTCTTCCATGTCTCTTTTCATGTAGTCCAGGGAGGTATGTCTCAAGTCATTCACTCCAACATGGACAATGACAGAGTCATATTTGTACTTGTTGTGAAATGACTTGAGTGTATGCATTATGCGGTGGATCCTGGCACATGACAGGCAGCTGACTGTAATTTTCTCCTTGCTCAGCCTGGTGAGTGAGAAATCAGTGTGCCTGACTATAGCATCATCTATGACTAAAGTGTTGGGTACATTGTCTTGCCTTAGGGTCTGTTATTGGGTGGCATACTGGTGTTGTGAGCTATGTGTCACTTTGGTTGTGACTGGTGTTTGTTTGCGTTTCAGCTTCGGAGGTCCTTGTTGCTTGGGCAGGTTAATGTTAAGGGCCTCCACATATGTGGGTTTAGTGTTGCTATGTGTGGGTGTTGATGGTGTGGGTTTTGAAGGGCTATGTGTTGCTTGAGGTGTAGTGCAGGTGTTAACCTCCTCTTGACTGTCTAGCACAATCTTGGTTGGAGAGAGCTTTGCTTCCAGTTTGGCTATGTAAGTGCATCTCTCACAGGTTGTAGTATTGGGTGGTAGGAAGAGAGGGTTGTCTGTGTATATGAGCAGTTGCTGCATTGCCCCAGTATGCCCAGATTCACCAGGTGGACAGGAGAAGTCACCGGAAGCTGACCCTTGGACATGCCTGTTTAGGTGCTTTTTTTTTTGTAAAGTACAAGAGCTGTTTTCTCTTACATTTGCAAGGCATTTTGCAATTATAGACTGTTTAGTTCCTATGATTAATTTCTCCTTATTAATAAGGAGGGTTGAGTGCTTGTATCAGTTTAAGGCTTCCTAGTGCTTTCCAGCAGGTTCTAGAGTAAGTGCTAGTCACAGGGGTTCAGATTTTAGTGCTACTACTGAGAAACCTGCTAGTTCTAAGGGAACATTTAAAGAGCAGACTTTCTGGCACCTGGAATAGTTTAACTGTAGCCCCGGGTGCTGCACTATGCAAAAAATGTGCAGACATACACATTTTTAAGCCAGAAAGTTGAAAGGGATAGAAATCAGCCCAAAATGGCTAATAAAATTACAGTTTCAGAGCTAGAAACCACTCCTCTAGTGTTAGATAGGCACCACTCCCACTGGTATCCAGTTTCTGCAGTTTTCTCACAACAATCACTACAGCAAGGGAATATCTGAGGATTTTTGGAGGCATGGCTTCCACTATCTAGATGATTCCTCTAGTCAGATTACACATGAGGAAAATACAAAACATTCTCTAATCAATAGGGACTCAACACCAGCACCCTCTGTCTCAGGGCTCTCACTGATGTAAACACTGGCTCTAGGTGCTTTGATCACATTGACTAATGTTGATGTGACCCCACAACCCCATGGTAAAATGGGAAAAGCAGATTGCTGCTGGTGATGATGATGATGATGACTCTCTGTCTTTCCAAATCTGAGTGTGTCAATTCATCAGGAAATAATTATTATGGTGGGCAAACTAGAGCTTACATTAGCCATGTCTTCCAGTTTTTCCTTCAGCCCCAGGCCGGTCTGTAACCATGGATGTTTCAGATTTTGCCTGGATAGACTATTTCCAAGGGAATGAAAGTACATTATCATTTGGGACCACCATTCAAACAAAATCATATAATAATCTAAGAAATTATGGCCTTGACAAATGCATTAAAGACACTGAACCATTTTTTTAACTCTAGGACCTCCTCCAGTAATCACAAACAACATTGTTGTGATGTGGTATATAAACAAGCAAGGGGAACCAGGTTCTACTCCTTTATACAGACTAGCCATGAGAGGCTGGGAACTTGCAACTCCACACAATTTATCCATACAGGCTAATTACACTTTGTCAGAGTAGAACACTATGGAAGATACTCTAAGCAGATCCAGGACAGACCCTCACAAATAGAATTGCATCGCAGGGTGATTACCCACCCATGGGGAAATGCACAAATAGATCTGTTTGCTTCCATTAACCACAGACAAATAAAGAAATTCTGTACCAGGACACCTTATAGAAAGGCCTGAATGACAGATGCCTTTTCCTTCTCATGGACAGGAATGTTCCTATATGCCTTTCTCCCCTTTCCCCTGATAACCAGAGCTCCAAAATCACCCTCTAAAAACTATCCTTACAACTCCCTTTTCACAAAGGCAACATTGGTTCTCCTTACTCTTGGAAATGGCAAAAGACATTTACCACATATTTCCAAACAGGATAGATTCCGTCACAAAGACAATGGATCTCTGATTCACTTCAACCTGTAGAACCTTCAGCTGTCTGCTTAGATGATAGAATTTCTTTTTACATTTCCCACTAACACATCTTTTTCTGAGCTTGTGCAGCAGGTGTTATGGGAGGCAAAAGAAAAACTTGTACTAGAAAATCATATTTCGCCAAAATCTTTCTTGCTATTCTAGGATTGAGGGACCACTCATGAGGCACTAGTATACACCTCCTCAATTTGTCTGCAATCATGTTCAAGCTCCCTGGGATGTGCATTGGTATCAGAAAGGGATTGGAGGAAATTGCCCATTACCACACTCTGAGGGCTTCTCGACACAGAGGGTAAGACTTGGTTCCACCCTGTTTGGTGATGTACCTGAGCACGGACATGTTGTCTGATTGAATTACAATGGTTCTTAGACACAGGACAGATTCAAAGGCTTGCACTACTAATAGCACTGCCCTCAACTCCAGAACATTGATATGCAGGTTGACCTCTATCGGGAATCAAGTTGCTTTGGACTGTTCTTCCCAGATAATGCTCCCCACCCCATCTGTGATGCATCTGTGGTCACTATGGCCTTGGGTTGAGGAGGGGCGAAGGGGCGATCTAAAAAGATTTCTTCAGATTCCATCCACCAGGACAGGTCATTTTTGCAGCGACTGGTGAAAGAATGGGGTAGGTCATTGGATGGGTTAGAATAGACCATTATGATGCTAGAAGCCATTGTAGTAGCTGCATGTGGAATCTTGCTAGTGGGACCAAAGTGATGGTCACTGCCATGGAACCCAGTCCTTGAAGAACTAGTAGCACTGGGACTTTGTTTCTGCAGAGAAAAGCATGTACCATGGATTTCATCTTCTGTAATCTGTACTAAGGAAGGGAGGCTACACAACAGATAATGTTCAGACAAGCTCCTATGTGTGGGGCTTAGTTAAGATTTTGACTGATTGACTGTGATGCCCAGGAGCATGAACAAGTGCAGAATGAATTATGTTGCTTGAAGCAGTAGATGCCTGGTGGGAGTGGTGATGACCCAGTTGTCTAGATAAGGAAACACCTGGAATCCATACAGTCACAAGGGAGCTGGTGCTGCTGCTGTACATTTGGTGAAAACCCTGTGGGCTGTGGTGAGGCCAAAGGACAGCACTCTGAATTGAAAGTGATTGGCTCCTAGCCAAAAGTGAAGAAACCTTCTGGAGTGTTTGTCCATCTCTATGTGATAATATGCATCTTGAAGATTTATAGAGCACATCCAATCATTTTCCTCTAGAAAGGGAAGTATAGACTGGACTGTGACCATCCAGAATTGGATTGTTGAACAAATTTGTTTAGAAGGCTGGGATCCAGAATTGGTCTCCAGTCCCCTATCTTTTTTTGGCACTATAAAGAACCGTGAATAAAATCCGGATCCTATCTGGTCGGATGGGACTTATTGAATGAATCTTTTCTTTATCAACGTTTGGATTTCTAAGGCTGCTTGGGTGGAACACTGGGGAGCCTTGTTAGAGGTCTTGGATAAAGAACAAAGCAGATAGAGTAAACTCTGGTAATAATTCACTCCACCCAAGCATCTGTGGTTATTTGTCACCAAACTCTTGAATGCAGAGAAAATCTTCCCCAAACTGCTTCCAGAGGTAAGCAATTGGGCTCACTTTCAGGAGCGCTGGTCGGGCTGGCCAGAGAAAGAATCTCTGGAGCCCTGATTCTGCAGGCTACCTCTGCCTTGGAGTTGGTGTCTTCCATTACAGCTCCCTCCCCTGTGCTTTGGGTAGCATCCACCATGTGCGTCCTGGAAAGGCCCTTGGGACTTCGAGAACCACATCTTTCCACTCATCTGATTCTTAGATTAGGATCATTGGGGTGTAGAAAAATGTATTCTCATTGCAGAAAAGGTCTTCCCATCTTTCTCATACTTGGCTAGAGTTTCTTTGACTTTGGGACCAAACAAAGAAGATCCTTCAAAGGGAGCATTGATGAAGGAAGACTTGAATGGCACCACAAACTCACAAAGGTGCATCCAGGTGTGTCATCTAACTGCAACACCTGAACTGGCTGACCTGGTTGCCCCTTCAGTTGCATGTGCAATGAGCCTCATGGATGAGTTGGAAATAGACCCTAGGGTGGCTAATTGGGAGTCCACTTTTTCTTGGACCTCATCAGATACAGCTAGGGTGTCTGATAGCTCCTTCATCAAATCCCTCTGGACCCTAGTGAAATGTGCCATACAGTTCAAGGAAATTAAGGCAAAGTTCAAGGATGCATAATCCCACTTTTCAAATCTGTCCATCTCCTAGACTCTTGGTTAGAGGAATGAACAGAGGAACTTTCCTCACCGAGTTAATTTTTGGTGGCCACTGCCACCATCATGGCATCTACTGCTAACCCTTTTGCCCAATGCTGTTGATCCTCAGGAGCAGAGAGTATCTTATCTGGTCTCTGGAGAATCAGTTCTATGGAGCCAGGAGCTTTCCAAGTCCACTGAATGATCAACTTAATGAGATCGTCAGCTGAAGGGGTCACCTAGGAAGTAGATGGGTGAGAACCGAAGGCTTGTAAGTACACATACTCCTCAGAAATAGGGTCTTTGGGCTTCCAGTTACCCTTCTGTTTAAGGATCTCAAGAATGTCTCTAAAGAGATGTCTTCCGAGGTGACCAGGGAGAACTCTCCCCGTCATTGAAATCTGTGTCCTCAGTGACAATCTCTTCAGGAGAGTCCAGGTGTTTCCTCTTATACATTTTCTTCTGAGGAGGCTCTTTAGTGGGAATGTCTGAGGAAGACTCAGAAGAAGAGTGACCCTTTGCTGGGATCTCATGCAGCCTTGGAGCTCACTTTCTGGGCATGGAGGTTGGTGGAAGTTCTAGGTAAGAAAGGGTCAAGGGATTAAACTCTGGCACAGCAGAAGCCATCTGAGATCCTGCAGTGGCCTATACTCTCTCCATTGCCTGGAAAGCAGGCCCAAAGAAGAGGGTTGGGAGCCCTGAACTGAGAGAGACAGTCAGAACCAAGATCACACCCCACTCAGAGAGAGACCCACCTCCAAAGCAGGAGCCGAGGAAGGGCCCCCAACTGGCGGAGTTCCAAGAAGTAAGGGCAACTTCAAATAAAAAAGAGGAGCCGATTCAAAACCCTTGGGCCAGATGGGGGAGACACGATCTCTGGAGTCCGCTGGTATAAACAGAACCAAAGAAGTCAGAGCTGACTCTGTAACTGAAGACAAAAGGGCTGTTGGTGCCGAAGCAACTAGACCCTAAGTGGTCAATGTGGGGAGCTCTAAGGCCTCTGTGGAGGTCAGAAGAGGAAGAACTGGTGAAGTCCTGGGAGAAAACATCCTTTCTCCAGATAGGAGAGGGTGTTGGGAGGAGACAGAAAGACGCCTAGCCACTAAGAGCTGGTCCGCCAACCTCACTACATCTACTTCAGTGAGACTCCTGAAGGAGAAAACAGACAATCCAGAGGAGGATTCTGGCCTTTCCACAAATGGACTAGGAAGCTGACCATAGAAAGGGTCAATGGAATGGGAGTACCTTGTACTGGGTAGATATATATATATATATATATATATATATATATATATATATATATATATATATATATATATATATATAGAGAGAGAGAGAGGTTCACTTTTCGGCACCAAAGGAGTGGTTAAGACCTCCTGTGGTTCAGTAGGAGATGTTGGCATCAACTGAGAATCTAAAGAAGTCAGTGTCAATGCTGGTGCCAATGGCACCAAAGTGGCTTATTCGAAGGAAGAACACTGCCATCTATAATGTTTTTACATTATTCTCCTGAGAAACAGTAGGCAGAAATACTACCTATCACCCACATCTATCTTCACCATGTTAAATCTTAGAAATTGCTCACTTATAAGTTTTTCCCTTTCCTTCCAAAATGTGGCATTACATAAGAGTTGCTATTTAAGTTTGGTGTATGGATTTGATGGAGTGTGCATGTCGCAACTTAACAGTTTTTCAAGCTATCTCATTCCTCTTAATGTATTGGGCAAGTTTTGAGGATTTGTCTCCAAGAAAGTACATTCTGAGCAGTTAGTGTTCACTTTTCCTCTTAGCAGCTTTGTGTCCTTGTTCAGTTTATGTGATAATTTGCACTCTTCATCATGACACACACATCATCTTCTCTGTGTGTTTACTATTGGGTTCTGTTGCTCTGATCTTCCTCTTTCTATAAAGTGCTATACCTCCTCTTATACCTTCTATCAAAGTGCAAGATACAATAATGTTATCAAAAATTAACTGAGTAAAAAAAAAAAAACATAAAAATGTGAAACTCAATTACGCACTCTTATGATTTTGCAGAGACACTCCCCCATGCAGATTTGTATTATTTATAATTTGACATTTGTTGACCGGGTTAGTCCAACTGAGCCTAAGCCCTTTTTCAGCAGAGGCCGAGGGAGACACTCTCCACAAAAAGTAATACAAACATAATGAATAGTAGAAATGAAGATACAGTGTGAAATAAAACAGGTTACATAATTATTTACACATGAAAAATTATAAACAAACTTTCACCTGTGAAACAAGCAAGAAAGTCACTATAGTACAAGGTCAAATACATGTTTGAGGAAAACATTTAAGGAAAAAGAGTTGTAGAATGCTATTTAAGTTAAGTAGATCTAATATGGTGTTAGTTATGGGTTCCACGAGTCAGACGTGTAAGGGAAGAGAGGAGTAGCAGGTGGCACAGTCAAGGAGAGTTGTTACAGTGATAGATCCATGTGCTGATTCGAAAGTTTTTGGTAGCAATCTTGAATTTATGTGGGTGATTAATATTGATATTGTCCAAATGGAGTTTATTCCAGGACTGGGCAGGGTAATAGCTGGACAGGTTTTGCCCTATTTGCCTTTTGGGTTTGTACATTTGGAGGAGGTTTTGGTCAGAGATTTGAAGAGACCTAAGAGGGGTATAGAGAGAGACAAGTGCCACATTACTACTATACTGTTCACTTACGCACGCCCATGCACACATACACAAATATGTATATATATATATATATATAGAGAGAGAGAGAGAGAGAGAGAGAGAGAAAGAGAGAGAGAGTTTACTTCCCAATCTTGAATAACAAAGTCTTGAAATCAACAACAGCAAGATCATAACACAGAAAATCAAAATGCTGAGGACAACAATGTCTAACAATCTTGAGTACAGAATTCCCCTACCACTGTAAATCCAGAGTTGTGTGTGTGTGTGTGTGTGTGTGTGTGTATGTGTGTGTGGGTGTGTGTGTGTGTGTATGTGTGTGTGTGTGTATGTGTGGGGGGGCAAGTTCAGGATTTTGATTTTTGTGGTTTTTGACATTTTGTTCTCCAATATTATGGTCATAATATTCTGCATTTCAAGATTGTGGGCTTCAAGACTGTGATATTACCCTACATGTATACATATATAACCACACATACATACTGAATGTGAGATCACTGTATCTGGGAGTATAGGGAATACTCTGAAATGTCATCACATGGGACAACGTACATATCTTCTGATTGTGCCCATATTTCTGCAGTTCAGAAGATCACAGTTACAGCTTTACTAAGCTTTTGCTATGGTCCCCTTAACTTTGCTGTTTCTCATCCACACCTCATCAACTACAAAGAAACTACAACATGGGATGTACTGTACACCCCTAATTCATACTTGTAGTTCCTCAGTACTATCACAATTATAGCCCTGCAACATTCTTCAACTTTCCCCTCCCATATCATGCATAATTTGCATTATAGTTACCTGACCACACACAATTGCCATGCAAATGATTGACCCCACCTTCCCTCACCTCCTTCTATGAACAAAATAATGTACTTTACTAATAAATATATCATGCTAGAGATGATGGTAAATTAGTTTTCTCCTTATTTCTGAACTTGTTGAAAGCCTTCAACACAGTTTGTCAGAGCAAACGTTTACTTCAAATGTGTTCACTAGCTCTACCCCAGCCCACCCTTCATGGTTCAAAAGCTAGTTGCACAATAATAGGTATCAGTCAGTAAAATAGCATACCATCTTCTCTCCATACATCACAGTTTCCACCAGGGTACCGCAAGGCCCTATTCTTGGACCCCTACCCTTTAACCCTCTCACTAACACCCTCCACACATCTACACTACAGGCCTCCCTAATACAATATGCATATGACTTCTACTCATATACACATCAGGCAACATGGCACATCTCCAAATAAATTTTCAGGAAGCTTTAACAGCCACAGAAACATGGCTTTGTAACTCACAGCGCATGCTTAATAAAAAAAAAAACTACTTATTTTTCCCCATAAATCACTGTCTCTTGGAAAAAAAATAAAATCCTCTCTCTTAATGCAACCCTTGAAGTCAATTCTCATAGCAACTTATTAGAGATGATAATCTTAAATTTGACCTGCATATACAAAACTGCATAAAAAATAACCATAAACTAGTGATGCTTTACAAAGCCAAAAATCTTTCACACCACTACAAACTACACTTGCCGCTACTTGCCTCCTCCCCTCACTACTTTATGGCACTCTCATCCTAATTAATATTCAGGCTTCAAAAAAATCAGAGCTTGTACAATACTATAATAAAGAGGCTAAAACTGTGGAAGTACTTACAGAACTAATACAAGAGAAGAGAGGACTTAGGCAAAATATCTGAAAGTATGAAAGGGCCAGAACAGCGATGATACCTGGGGGGGTCAGGGTAAAAAATTATAAGCCTGTCTATTAATGTAGACATCAAGATTTTGGCAACAATATTGGCAGAAAGACTGGATGAAATACTGTGAAAAATGATATAAGCAGGCCAAAATGACTTCACAAATGGGCTAGTGGGATTTTTTGCACAGGGAGGAACAGAAGAAGAAGGAGAGAGGTGGGATTGTGTTGTCTGTCCTTTGATGAGTGGGAATTTCTATGGAAGACATTGCAGCAAAGGCAGGAATGGAAAAAGTTCATACACTGGATTCAGACCATATAACAAGACCCAGAAACTGATATACTCAATAAGTGGAGGAGTACCGGAAGAGACAAGGATGGAGAGGGTGCCCACTATCCCAAGACCCATTCACACTTTTGTTTGAGAAGGTTTCAATGAAACTCAGATTCACATTAGCAATGTTGGAAGAAATGAATGGGATGAAATCTCAGTTACTGTAATATGCAGATGAATGCACATTAATGTCAAAAGATATGGCTGCATAAATAAGAAATATAAGAGGCATTTGAGAAGTTTAGTGAACTGATGAGACTCATGTGAAACAATATAAAGACAGTGGTAATGAGATTACAAAAAATAATTCAGAATGAGGGAATATGTGAAATAAAATGGAAACAGATCTCCAAGTAGTTAGAGTTTTACCTGGAGAATACAGTGAAAGAGAGAAAAACCTAGAGGAAGTTGGAAAACAGGTAAACAATAATTACCCTAGGGGAGGGGGTCATATTCATTGCTTGAAGAATTAATGCAGCAAGTATGACGATGCTACCAATAATCCTCCACAACACACAAACTGATGATAAGGACAAAAGGCTACAACAAATGTAAAAAGACTGCAAGAAAGGATTAGTAAAGGCAAGGGTAAAAGTGTGAACAAGGCAAAAATGAGAATGAATATGAAAAGGAAAGATGGAGGCTCGAACATCTTCAGCATCGTCATCCACCTCCTTTACCCATTTTCTGCATGGGATGGAGGTATCATGTCAACTGTCATCCTCTCTTGCACTTCAGTGCCACTGTCTTACCTTCATCAGTACTCATGCCTATAGCAGGTCTTCTCTCACGTCATCCATCTGTTTGATGGATGCTCTCATTTTTTCTTGCCTTCTTGCCTGTACCCCAAATCATCTTCACCAGATTGTCTTTTGTTCTACTGCACATGTGCCTAAACTACCATAATCTGTTCTCCTTGACCTTGTCTATAATTAGAGTTAAGTTGGCTTCTGCTTTGATGTCCTCATTTCTTCTTCTGACCCACAGTGTGCATCCTACCAACTGTCTGTGGCACTTAATCTCCATCACTTCTAGTTTCCTTAAATTCAAATACTCATTTTCCTCTTCTTCCTGACGTACTAAAGACCTGATTAATTCTTTGAACTCTTGTTCTTTGTCTTCAGTCAGCTTCTAGATCTTCAACCTAGTTTCAGTTCAAATTAGATTCTTCTTGAACATGCAACTGATTGTGGCAACCAGTGTTTTTTGCTGTAGGCTGACTATTTCATTGCAGATGACTTTGTAATTGCTGATTCTACCCCAATGCATTTTCTTACTAGAATGAAGTCTACCTGAGGTGCATGTCCACTCTTGTATGTGATCTTGTGACTGTCTTTCTTGCTGAGCCATGTGTTTCTCACCATCAAACCATTTACCAGACAGAAATCTAGAATGGCCTCTCCTTTATTCTTGCTGCCCCATTCATGTGGAGCCAAGCAGTCCTCATAGACTTTTCTACCTGTCCCAATATGTGCCTCATTATCAATGCCAACTCATGCTGTCTTGCTTTATCAACAAGGTCCTGCAAGTACTGCCTGAATGTACACTATTCCATGCTATCACAACCATGCTGTGGGACATATGCTGAGATCATGAGTAGTGCCTTATTCTTTGATTGAAGTCTGAGTGCCATGAGTTGGTCACTAGTTCTGATGATATTACTTACTGTCTTCTGAAGGCTCTCTCTCACCATAACTAACACAGTATTTTAGTCTATCCTCCTCCTGTTGACTCTGGATCCCAAGTCAAGTGTTTTGCTGTACTGTTCCTCCATCTTTTTTCCTGGATACAGAATATGTCGAGCTTCCTCCTTACCATCGTCATCTACTTCCAGTTGTTTCCTGTCAGAGAGTCCATACTGAGTGTAGAAACCCTTAGTTCATGAATAGAAGGTTGATTGTTTTTTGTTCAACAGAGCTGAGATAACTCAAGCTGGGCAGCTGAACACAGGCCAGCCAGAAGCTTATTGATCCCTATGTATACACTGACGTGTAATATCATAAATAAACTGTTGAGTAAGGGAAAGGGAGACATGAGAATCTTTCTAAAGGACCTGAATGAAGCTGCAGTAAAATAACTGGTATCCTGAATATGGGTGAAGGGACCTCAAAAACTACAGGGAGCAGAATAGTAGGTGAAAATAAGGAAGAACAATGAAAAAATCTGAACTATAACTGGGATAGAGCAAGAGGAACATTTGACATGTAGAGAAAAGTGGGGTAGGTTAAATATGTTAAACAATGGAGAGGTTAATACAGAAATACAGAATACTAGAGACCCAGTGATGGAGCAATTTGGTACACAGGGCGACCTGGGAAAAGAATACAGAGAAGACAACAATGAAAAGGAACAAGCAGGAAGGGAAGGCAACAGGAGACAGAATTTCACCATGGAGGACATGGAAGAGATTAGGGAGGCAGAGGTCCAAACTGACCTATGAAGAGTTAAGGCAATGAAGGACAAGGATAAAAAAAGTGAATGAGGAAGAAAATGGGAACATGAGGAAGGCTGGAAAGGAGTTACAGGAAAATTGCAGAAGACTTTTCAGACAGCGAGGTCCATGTAGAAGGTACATGGAGTGGAAGATCAAGACCTGAGGACATCACACAGATGGTATCTAACCTCCATGTGATTGTTAAAGGAAGGCAGAAAGTGAGGGGGTAGATGTCATAGGTGTCAAGAGGAATGGGTAGGAATGATGCACATGTTCATCAAATGCTAGAGGTACAGAAGATACATGAGACAAGGAAGCAGAGAAAATTTTGGAATTCTTTTTAAGAGGCATACAACACAGTAAAATATCTGGAAATAGAGATAGAAAGAAAAAAGAATGAACATGATCAGACTGCTAAGTAGTTAAGTTAAAATCATCAGCACTCACAACTGAAAAGGTCAACAACACTGCTGGAGCATGGATCACATGAGGTGCCTTGATATGGGGAGAAGAAGATAGGAACTGACTACACTGAGGAAAGGATAGGAGAGAAATTTAAAAAGCAAATGAAAGAAATAGAATACTGAAAGAATAAATCACTCTTTTATCACCAACCAGAGTTCTCAGACACATTTCATTTTGATGTACTGTGATAAAACAATTTTAATTCATTTATATCCATTATTAAAAAATAAAGTGTGCAGGGGAACACTTGTCAGCAACTAGGTGTATTTTCTTGGTTATTGGTTTAGTTTTGCCTCAAGTGGGATTGAGAGACTTTGATGGAATACTACAAGAGTGAAAGTCACACCAAGAAGAAGGAGAGAAAAAACCCAAAATAAAACCAAGGGCGGGAGAATAGGGGGAGGGTAGTAAACAATGTAGCTTGTCAGTGGTACATCATGAATAAGTACTTCACAATGAATGTAATATACTGTATGGCATTAATAAAGTTAAAAAAAAATTGAAAAAAGAAAAATGGTAGCTCTTTAATAAGATGAACCTATAACAGTCACATTAAGACTGGCATCCTGAAGTATTTCAGTTAAAATTTTAAGTGTATCTTTTAAACTGACTGCAGATATGCCAAAAAATGCTTAGAAACAAAAACAACAGTGGAATCATATAAATGCTATATGTTCTACTATTTTCACTGCAAAACAAACAAATCAACTGGTAGACAAACAACTTAATTAATTACAGGGGGTTCCCATGACACAGTACCAGGTGAATACCTGCAACATTTGTGTGTCTGTACTGTGGAAATTTGCACCACTCACTCTAACACTGTGCAACACTGAAAGCAGATAACACATAGAAAACAACAGTGTAAAAGAGAACACAAGGAAATGTATTTGCAAAAAAATGAAGCTATATGTCAAGCCTTGAGGATAATAGTCTAATTACAGAAAACACTAACTCAATAATAGGATTGTTATGTATGAGTTATTTATGGTTTGTCTTTGAAAATACATTGCAATGGGTGCCACTTATTGAAAATATAAAGAATGCGGAGAATGCAAGATATGAAGAGCAAGTATGCAACATTTCATTACATGGGAGTGGATTGTGCTGTGATTTACTCATGACTAGCAAGGTTCAGTACTGACAGCTCTGTTCAAAGGTCAATTATTTTAATTTTGAAGGAGTAAATACCACTGGGACTCTAACTCTTTTGCCATGGACTTCTGCATTTATACCATGACATGTATGTAATTTTGTTTACTATATGGCTGCCTTATTGGGATAAAATGTAAAATATGATTTTATACTGGCAATAAGAAGGGAAACGTCTGCTAATAAACAAAATATACTGAATGGTTGCAAAATGGTTACCAAAAATAACATTATTGCCTATAAGCATAATATTTTCTTAGACTTTAGTGATATAACAACTTAGACACATACATATATACACACACACACATACTACAGTCAAATATAGACAATTATGTACACACACACACATATA
Organism: Protopterus annectens; assembly: GCF_019279795.1. Taxonomy (NCBI): domain Eukaryota; kingdom Metazoa; phylum Chordata; order Ceratodontiformes; family Protopteridae; genus Protopterus; species Protopterus annectens. Next base: position 1,694,305,283 of record NC_056726.1, read on the forward strand.
TATATATATATATATATATATATATATATATATATATATATGTGTGTGTGTGTGTGTGTGTGTATGTATACCCACAAACACAAGCATACATACAAAAATAGAACAGTGCAGTTTTGGGATTAACTATCAATAATTATCTCTTCTTTATTCATTATTTAATTGAGTGAATGTATAAAATCTAAAATCTTGTTTGGGAGGTCACAACTCAATGCTATGGCACATTATAGGTCATAACATACAGGAAAACAATTCTTTTGCAGGAGAACAAAATTCACTGTATGTCCTGCTTTGGAGGTTGACCCCAAAATACTCATAACTCTGATGCTGCACAAAGTTGCAGAAAAAGGATGAAAATGAGAAAACACAAATACATAACATTTACCTTTTCCCACTTATCCTGCTCTAACATCGATTACATTTACTTGGCAGTCTTCCAGTTAAGATGTTCTGAGAGCTGATTAATTCGATAAGAACAAACAGTAAGTGGTCTGTATTCCTTATTATAGACAGTATACAGCATCTGAATAAATCAGTCCAACAATTACTCATAGAAAATTCCTTTATGTAAAATATGAGCTCGTTCATACAATGTGTTAACTCTATAATTGTCAAAGAGACCAGGTGTTAATTAACACAGCTTAATAAATAGCTGCCAACCATGGCAAATCAAACAGAAATTACTGCTATTTTCTGTTGTGGTTGTGCATTTCCGATGTTATATAATTCTTTATGTCTCTTAGCATGTCAGTTAATAAGAAGTAAAGGCCAGGTCAGAGCAGGCTGTTGATTCTGGCAGTTATACCTATGGTGATTTTCAGTGCTGTCAGTAAGCATGTGAATACTTTCACTGGTCTTGGAGTGCTCCAAAAATTATTATTCCACTGGAGGAATTTACTATCTCCACGATATAATTTGGAAGGGTCTACTTCACCTTATCACATGTTGAAAATATCGAACGGCAATAATGTTGTAAATGCCGTACATCAAACGTGTTGTTGCGGGATCATGGTACAGTGGGGATGAGAAAATGTGCTCTTTCCTCACTGAAGTGCGATCTCGGAGTTGGTATATATAATTAGCGAGGGGTGTGGGGGGCACAGCCCCCCACAAGAACAGTTTCGAAGTACAGCATTTTCGATGTTTATGTCATTCGATATTGTCATCTTTCGACAAGATAATATAGACGCAATTTGGAACTATAGCTTAGAAAGAAAAAAAGGTTCAGTAAAACTACCTCTATATTAAAGAAAATCAGAGCTTAGAGCAGATTTACAGGTAATTTTTCATGGTTCATAGCTAAGACCATTATTTGTTTTAACACAGATGACACGAGTGATTGCTAGCTTTGCAAAACTAGAAAGAAGAAATTTATAATTTCTGTTACAGCAAGGAAATGTGACATTACAGAAATAGTCAAACATTTTGTCAGTGATTCATTTATATGTATGCAGTGAGTAACTTTTAAATGAGGTCAATGGATCATTTAGGGACTAGCCAAAAATGGCACTTTATATTTAAATTAGAAGAGTCACACAGAATGCCTGTCATATATTTTGCTTTTATGTTAAAACCTAATTATATATTTTGGGAACTACAATGACTTGATATGACTGGCCTTTATATTTTAATATAAATAGTATTTATTAATTTCAAATAAGCATGAATGTGTGAGATAGGTGCTACAAGGGTTGACTTATGGTGGATCCTCAGAGTCACAGTCTTGTGCTTTCATTCCGGGTATAGGATATGGAACACAGTAAAAAAATCTGAGTACTAAAAACACTGGGTTGGGAGGGTGGTTTAATGGCTAAGGTTTTGCCTTACAAACACAAGGTGCAGGATTTGAGTCTAACAAGGGATAATTGGCTAGGCTTAAAATGGCTCGCAAGGGCAGTTAGCTTAGTACTAAACTATGAGCTATAAGTAGCGAAAAAACACTTTATTCCAATCACAACAATTTTGGGACTAGCCCTTCTTCAGTGTATAAATCATAGTGCAAATCAACCATTTAAATACCTGATACAAATTACATGACACAGCCAAATCAATAAAACAATTAAACCATAAATACAATAAATAAAAATATAAAACCATAACAAATATATCAATATTTAACTACTCAACTACTAATTTTAAAATTGTTTATTTCTTTTTTAAAACCAGTTTCACACTTACTGCCCTACGCAGACTGTCTCAAACAACTCCAGCTTTTCTCCATCGCATATCGCCTACTCAGAGGTGATCTCTGCCTAACATACAAAGCTATGTCAAACCTAGAGCTGTTGGATATGCTCCACTTAAAAAATCCCAATTCCTCTGAGCTACATGCTCTAGGGACCTAAACCTTGTCACCACAATAAACAGAACATGCTGGAGGGATAGATTTCTGTCCCAGAGACTTCTCATACTCTATAACAAACTACTTATATATATTAAACAAAGCTCCTCATTAGCACTGTTCAAGAAAAATCTTCATGATTGGATGGGAAATAGGAAATTCATCCCGGTGATCACTTCTGTGGCTCTGCTCGACAGGGGCACAGGTATATAATTTTCTTAGGTGGCGGAAGCCAGGGTACCTTTTTTGCTAGGCTTATTTAGGCCCTAGCCTAGCCTAGTACCTACCTATGAACCTATGAACTAATACCTGCTGCTATACCTATTACTGTAGTTATAAGGTGCATTTTCCTCCTATTGCTTCACGTGATAAAGCATAGTGGGATAATGTGTGAAAATACAAGCATGTTAATATTTGCTGGCCTTTAAAATTAATAGAGACAACATAGTATTTCAAACTGCTAGTATTTGCTATTGTTTTCATTTAGTTTGTAACAGCTGCATCCTTTAAGCTATGATCTAACAGCCAGAATTTATTTATTGATTAACTGATTGGTTGATTGGTTGATTGGTTGATTGGTTGATTGATTGATTGATTGATTGATTGATTGATTAATTCATTCATTTTTTATGCAGTGGTTTACCAGCATTCAGCACTGGTCCTAGTGGATAATTCTCAGTCTTAGCCCAGGGGTTACAAACAGGTAAAAAAAGGATACGAGGTAAAATAGACAGATAGCTACACAGTATTTTACATTACAGAAAATAGTAATACAATCAGAGATACAAAAGCAGTTGTAAGATTAACCAGTTCAAACATGTATGCAGATGTTTGTATAGATGTTCTTACATTCACCGCTGCAGTAGTCATGTATGAGATGCCGTGCTATGGAATTCTGAAGTCTGGCCAGTCTACCAAAGCCTACCATTGCTTTAAGGTATGTTGAATGTCACCCAAACACTCCTTGCATAGCGTGGGGCATAAAGGTAATGTTCAGGCATACCATCCTCTGGTCTTCTTTGCTGCCAGTCCGAACACTGTTTCTAACTGTCAATCTGTTTACCTGCATCTGTCTTCTGCCATTTTTACCACAATTTTGTAATTCTGGCAATTATTCTTGTCTCCTGAAGTCCTCACCATTGCAGATAAATACCCATTTGGGGTTTTGTTCTTTTTCTTGAATTGTTTGTGCTGTGTGGGGTTAATGTCATTGAGGAAGGGTAAATGCCAGTGTTTAAGACAGATTCCCCATAAAGACTGCTACGATAAGTGCATTTTTTGCCTAGGAGCTTCTCATGACCATGTTTTCTTCAATTTCTCAGGCATTCGTCCTGAATACCCTTCATGATAGGCTTTCTTCCCTTTCATTTTATCTTGAGAATCAGCATCTTAAGCTTCTTGCTAAAGACACAGTGGAAGGTCAACCATCAGGGAAGAAGAAGGTGAAAAAGATAAGACCAGAATCTTCTGCTGTACAGCCTCTGCAGAGTGTTTCTCCAGAAGTTGTTATAAAACCAAAGCCTTGCCTGGCTTTGTTGTCAGATTTCTCTGCCATGACCGGGTTGGAGAACAGTAAGGATCTGGTGGGCAGCACATCCGACAAGGCTTTGCAGGTGTCCATTTCGAACGTTCAGTTGGAACCATGGTTGCTTGTTTCTGAGGGGTCAAGGAAGGTTCCACAGATTCTTCTTAAGGAAGAAGTTTCTACTATGGTTGTCAAATGTAGTCCTGAGTCAGATCCTTCTCAGTTTTCTAGAACAGATGTTCCCTTGAAAAAGAAACATAAAACTAAAAATGTTTCTTCTGCTTCTAGGGATTCACAAAGTGAGTGGCAGGCCTTTACTCAGAGTTATTTACTGCTTTATTGTCATTAAGGCCTCCTCAAGGAGTTTCGGTTCCTGCTCCTCCTTGATCCTCTTCTCCATTTAAAAGGCCCAGAGAACTGAATTCTTCGGAGGAAGAGTTGGATTCTGATGAAGAATCACTTACTTATTCTACGCAGATTCCTTCCCCTTTGGACAATGGGTCAGAGGAGGAGGAGAAATCTAATAGTCCTGATACTTCTTTTGAGAAAATTTTCTTTGAGGACACAATCTCTAGGATGATGGAATTTTTTAAGTGGGATTGTGCTCAGGTCTCTGATGAAATCTCGTAAACTTGTGGCCATTCCTCCTATTTTGGCTGCTTTACTGGTTGTTATTTTTCCAATGCCTCTAAAGTGCATGAATCTCTGCCCCCTGCTCCCAAAAAGCCTGATAGGTTTTATAGGGTGACTGAGAATTGTTCCTTTTTGTTCAAATGTCCTGCTGCTGACCCCTCTGTGTTGTCTTTAGCCTCTGATAAGCCATCTCAATTGCTCCTTCACCCAAGGTACTGCTTTCTGATAAGGATGGCAGAAACATGAAAAGGCTGGGTTTATACTTCTGCTACTCTAGCTTTTAAGGCAATTAATTATCAGACCCATGTATCTAGATATGTGTTGGCTCTTCTTTCTCAGGCATGCCAGCTTTTTTCTGATCTTCCAGACACTGAGAGTAAATCTTCTCCTCTTTCCTTGCTAGGGACTTCATCTCAAGTATTTTTTTCATTATGTCAAATGTAGTTCTGAAGTAGCAGATTCTTCTTCTAGGGCTGCTGTTTTTGGTTCAGTAATGAGGAGATATTTTTGGCTTAGACTTTAAACTTTATCTGATGATATTAAGGCTAAGTTGATGGATGCACTGCTGGATAATAAACTTTTGTTTGGGGAAGCAGCTGCTGGTTTATTTAAGTTTATTTAGGACAAGGGGAAGGCCTTACAGAAGCTTAAACATGTGTTTGTTTCTCTTGTGCTTAAATCTCAGAGAAATTGTCTTTCTAAGCCAGCCTTTGTTCATAAGCAATCTCACCTTCCTGCTAAAGGTAAAAAGGGTGGTAAACAGGCTCTTCCTGCTAAGGCCACTCAGACTGCAGGGATTTAGAAGCCTTCCTTTCCTGACAAACCAGGTGCTGTCTGAACTGCCTGTTCCCAACCACATTCCTCTTTCTCTTTACCTTTCTCTTTCTCTTCAAATTTGGCTTCAAATCACTGAGTATTCTTGGGTTCTGTTAATTATTCTTCAGGGGTACTTCATGGTGTGGATATTCCATCCTCCTTTATGGGCATTCCTCACCCTCCTTGGGAACAATGTCCTTTTTTCGCAGATGTTCTTTGAGATCTCTTGGCTCATGGTACTATTCAAGAGGTGCCTGTGTCCCAAAGGGGAAGGGATTTTATTAAAAAATGTTTCTAGTGCCCAAAAAGGAGGGTACTTGGAGACCGATTTTAGACCTCTCTCATCTAAACACTTTTTTGAAGGTGCCTTCCTTTTTAATGTTGTCCCTTCAGACTCTGTTTCCTCTCTTGCTCCCTAAGGCCTTTCTGGTGTCTCTGGATCTCAAGCATGCTTATCTCCATATTCTGATCCCACTTTTCAGGAAGATTTTGTGATTCTTTCCCTGACATTTTCAGTTCTGTGCTTTGCCCTTTGGCCTTTCTACTGTCCCAAAGGTTTTCACCAAATACCCCATTCCTGTGACTGCTTTTTGCAGGCTTCAAGGGATCCAAATATTTCTGTACTTGGATGACCTGCTGATTCAGGCATCATCTCCGGAGATCTTGTTGCAAAATCTTTATTTTGCCATTTCTCTTCCTCAGAGCGTGGGGTTCACAATAAACTTCAAAAAGTCTTCTCTGACTTCTTTTCAGGATCATGTCTTTCTGGGTTGCAAGATTCAGGCAGTGCCAATGCTGGCATCCCTGCCTCCTCCAAAGGCTTTAACTTTTATTTCTTACTTTTAAACTCTTCTTCCCCTGGCATCCATTACAGCCAGGGAGTTACTGAGGCCTCTGGGTCTCATGGTTTCCACCATTCTGATGCTCCCTCTGGACAAACTCCATATAAGGAAGTTACAGTGGTTTCAGAAATCAGTGTGGCATCAACATGCGCATCCTCTAGACTTTACAGTTTCTTTTCTTCCTTTGCTCAAGAAGGAACTTCTGTGGTGCATTCAGTAGTTGTCTCTGAAGCCAGTGCTTCCTTTTCATCCCAGGAATTTTATGAGGAACAAAACAAAAATATGAGCCAAACATCTGGACAGTCTGTGAAAATCTGGACCGTTGAGAGGTATACCTCAACCTCTTCCACCAAGACATCTGGATAACACCATGAAATAAACGTGGGATAAAGGTCCCAAAATAGGGCAAATTTAAAACATATTGCTCATAAAGACTTAGAAAGTTGATAGAATGACAGGTAGTGCATCACTAAATATGAATCAACATTAGTATTAATATATGTAATTAAAGTAGTTGTATTAATTTCTTTTCTGTTATAAGTGATGTTTAAGCATAGCTGAGTAGGTTTGCATGTCACGGCACTTTGCTCAGCATTGCTTTAACATCTTATAGGAGCTAAATGTAAATGTATAGCTAAAATCCTCAATTGTGAGATAGTATAGTGGTTAGAGTTCCAGCTTTGCATGCAGCAGTTCAAGTGTCAAGACAGGCCCTTCATTTTTTCATGGGAAAACATTGTTAAAATTACTTTCTTTTTTTAAATGATGTAGTAATTGATATTTGTTAACCATGGTAGTGTAGCTGGTCCAAAACTGAAGTGTCAGTGGATATAATATGTGAAATCACCCATGTAAACACAAGTGTCATATACAGTATACTCACATCTCATGGTAATGTAATGAAGGCACATAGGGGACGTCATGTAAAGTAAATTATATAAACTTAATAATATGTCAGTAATCATTAATTAATTTGCAATTCTGAAATATTTTTTAAAATGAAAACTGAGCAATGCCTAGCAGAGCTCAGCTCTGCTTAGCTGGTTTGAGCATTGCTTAGAAGTTAATTCAAAGCAGAATTCAGCCCAGCTAAGCAGATTTGCACACTGTTAAGCATTGCTCAGCATTTTCCCCTTTAAGCACTGCTCAACTCGGCATAGTAGATTTGTGCACCACTGAGTTGTGCTCAACATTTTCAAAATGGTCCAATGATGGCAAACTGTGGGAATATAGCCTTATTTAAACCACATAGGTGGGAATACAGTGAGAACCTGTTGTGGTTTGATCACTGCAGGAACAATGTCTGGTGTTGGAGAGAGAGTGTGCTTCTGGGCGCAGCGCTGGAGCATTTTGGAGTCCAGGGTCATGGCTCAGCTCCTTGTTGAACACCATGATGACAGACTGCTGCAGGGTCAGTTCCAAGGCTCACAGTACAAAGAGGAGGCCTGGGACTGTCTGGCATGCGACCTCTCCAGAGCCACTGGAATCCACCGAACTGGTGAGCAAGTACGGCATCATTATTCTGACCTAAAGGGTAAGAAGCAGGTGTTCTTGGCCCAGTGGATCCAAGATGCTTGGGCACAAAAGGACCCAGTAGTTAGTAAGTATCCCATACATAGCTATACCAAATTGTAGCCTGAGTATGTGATAGGCAGGTATGCATAATGTTTTTTCTCCTACAGCTGTAGAGCTGAAAGCTAGCAACATGGGGGCTCATGCTGACAGATTGGCAAGGTTGCACCGAGAGGCTGGTGAGTATAGGTCTATCTTGCAGTAGATAGTGCCATAAATCTGCTCAAGCATTTCTACTTCTTCACAGCAAATATGGCTTTGACAGCATGCATTAACTGAGTTTGTTCTGAGAACCAAATATTATGTAAAGCTGTAGATATGAAATATGAAATATGTCCTGCACTAACATCTGAACCTTTAATACTAATGTGTAATGTATTATAGTGTGCTCCTTGCAGCATTGCCTTGTGTTAGCCTTTGCATTCCAGATCAAATTATTTCAAAGGATTAATTACAGTACACTAACTATCTGTTATGCATGAATATCAGGAATGCATGTTCAACTGTCACCACAGTTTCTTTTGACACTACACTTAGATTACAAGGTCAGACTAGCTAGCTAAGAGAGTATTAGGGAGAAATCAGTCAGACAATGAACACCAGTTTCTCAGTAGCTCACTGTGATGAGAAATAGCATTGTTGTTTATTTTTGCACATCCAGACCATGGTTTGAATCCAGGGAGTGGTACTAAGTTGTGTGCATATTTACCCTAAAGAAATCTTGAATATTTGTAGAAGCAGTCAGCTAGTGTTAACAGATATTTTCTCCACAGGTCTTACAGGTAAAGAAATGTTTGTAGTAGCTATATGATGGCACACTAATAAACCCTGTACAACTGTTGCACTGTCCAACCCAATGCCTGCAAGTCACAGCTGGATAGGTACATACACCATGCACTCTTCCCGATACTTGTCTCTTAAGTGTCATGCTATCATGGCTAGTGGTCACTGCTGCTAATAAACTTGGACACAGATATGAAGCCAGGTAAAATATGCCAGTAGCACACTCACACAACATCAGTGCAGGGTATCCCTTCTTCGTCATATATGTAGCACTGATATGTACGAGTCCCCTCCAGTGATGTACCCAGAGTTGTCACAGTGTGCCCCATACCATTCCAAGTTGAAAGTTTAAAAGTTATGAATAGTGCTACAGAACCTATGGGCCACAGGTAGATATAAAGTGAGAGCAGACCTGAAGAGTATTGAGCAGTACTGTTGTGAAAAATAGAAGACTATACAGTGTTAATGGACTTTTCTCTCCCCTCCAACCCCTTATCTGCATCAGTAATTATTATTCATGTACTACGGGTATGTTGTTCTCAAAACCTAATGTTGGGAATTGTGTTCTATTATTGTGCATATATTTAATTGGTTGCATATTAACATACCTTGTTCAAATACCATTGTTGGTGGCCTGTTGCCATTATTGTATTTGGCATGCTGTTACAATGCTTACTGTTGTTCCATTTATGCATGTGTTCTGTTTGCTATGCAACTATTTCATATCTATTGTTCTGGGTTAATTAGAATACCCATGCATGCTATTATAACTAACTTTGAAATGTTTTGTTCATGACTACCCAATAGATTTTTGAAAATCACAACACTATAGCATGTTGTGGGAAGGCAGATCTCATTGGATCTGCTGTCCCACCTCATCTGGACATGGCGATGAGCCCCAGCACATCTGGGACCAAACCCAGAACTTCCTCCTCCACTGTTCCTGCACCACAATCGAGTGGAACCACCTCAGTGCATGGGGCTCGTCCCCCTGGGCGTGGAGAGGAACCCATCACCCGCAACAAGTTCCGGGGTATGGTGTGCAGTGTCATCAGCTCAGAGTTGGATGAACTGCTGTGCCAGATTGAGGGCAGACTAGTGCACCTCGTGGGGCAGCCTGCCCCTGTTATCCAGCCCCCAGTACAGCCACCTTTGGGGCCATGAAGGTGCAGTGGTGACTACCCATTGGAGGGTAACTCATTCCCACTGTATCCATTTGGGGCCTCATGGGCCTCTGATTCCCAGCCACCGTTCCCGTCCAATGTGTTTAACCCCATCATGTATCATATACCACCCCTGTCTGCAGTCTTGTGCCTTGCCTGTCTTCAAATGCAACCTACCCTACCCAAACTGCCTCCCCAAATGTACCTACAGCCCTTCCCCAACATTCCACTCTCACCTTAAAAAAAGAGTATCTGTTTCGCAAAAAAATCATTACCCCATACATAGCTGTACATTTTGGCCCCCTGTAAAGTGATGTAAATCAATATACCCTCAAATCACTTCACAAATGTATGTTGCCAACACCCTTTCCTGTGGGGTGTGAGGCTGAAAATTCCAAATTTTCCACATCATTCATAGCTGTTGCTGCAGAAGAAATGTAGAGCTATGTTCCTTTCCTACAACCATCCTGCACATCCCTAGCGTTTTTTCCTAATGTTTTACCCCCTGCTTGGCCCATTTCACCACTTTCCTATCACCATTCTTTTCTTTTCTTTTTTTTTTGAAATTAGCGCAAGGTTAAGCAGGAATAAGCAGCACTAAGCAAAGCCAAGCAAGACTAAGCACTTCTTGGCATTGCTTAGAGTTGCACAAACCCATGCAAACCTGCTTAAAACTGCTTTAATCACTGTATCACATTTACTTACTGTTCTGTCTAGCAAAGAACAATCAGCTCTGACAATTCTTGAACCCAGGACCATGTGCACTCCAGTTAAAGCAAATTCCACTAGACTATACAAGATGTGAGAATTATTAGTGTTTCAGTAAATACATCATGTATTATGGTCATCTAACAGTGGGGAATCTGAGACCTGGTTAAAACCTACCACAACTGATAATGAAGTGTTACCTCCTGGGTATAACATTCATAGGCTAGACCATGATTTCAGGAAGGGGGGTGGGGTAGCTATACTCTGTAAATCTGCATTGAATGTGACCACAGATGTTAATCAACCACTTCAAATTAATAACTCAGAAATCCGGGCCACTAAATAGCAAATTAACAAAAGTAAATGCATCAGCATTATCTGTATGTATATTGCCCCAGGTAATAATATAGCCAAACTCGAAGATACCCTACACTGGATTTCATGTCATTGCCCTCAAGAAACCCTATTACTTGGTGACTTTAACATAGACTGGGCCACATGTTTCTCAGAATCCCCTACCACCCACATCAACCTGCATGCATTTACTCAAATCATAACCATCCCAACCAGGTTAGGTAATCCTAAACATAAAGAAAGCATTCTAGACTGGGTACTTGTAAATATTAACCCCCAACTGTATACTGCTGGTACCCTCCCCGATAATCTGAGTGATCACCTTCATACTTATAAAGTTAAGCAAAAAGTCATTATTCCTCATCAGTCCTTACTCAGGAAAGTCAGAAACAAAGTAAACTTTGACCCTGTCAAATTCAAACAGGAACTTAACTCCTGTAACTGGTCTGTGTTAAAACACCTCCCCATAAAAGAGGCAGTTGCATATTTTAACAATAGGTTTCTTGATATCCTTGACTTGCATGCACCTGCCTGTTCTAAGTGATCAAAGGCAAAAACTACCCCATTGCTGTCTAAAGAATATAGACTAAAAATTTCCAGCAGAAACAAAATCTGGGCTCTATGGTGCTCCAATAAAGACCCTTACAATCATGTTAAATACAGGCAAGCTAGGCATGAGACTAAAAAAATCCATTCTACAAGACAAAAAACAATGCTACTGTAATTTACAGACAGCAAACCAGAATAATCCATTGAAGTTTTGGGCAGGTCTGAATAATCTACTCCATCCTGGTAAAAAGTCTACTCTTATCCCCATCGCTACCATTGATAAATCTCCTGAGGATGACTCAGACAGTTTTAACCATTTCTTTACAGAGACAAGTCAAGCCCTAGCTAGCCAACTACCTCCCAGCTCCCCTGGCCCTGATAGTACCACCACTATAAACCTACTCTCTTTCAGCTTCCAACCAGTGTCCACATCACTTATCCATACCTTGCTCAAAAAATTAAAACCCACCACACTCTCAGCTGATCAACTCCCTTCTCAGTACCTTCAAAAATCAGCTGATGCCATAGCCTATCCAGTATCTATACTAATTAACCGCACCATAGCAGAGGCAAAAATCTCCACCATTTGGAAAACATCATATGTAATCCCATTACATAAAGGAGGTTCCTCCACTGAATTCTCCAATTACAGACCGATAGCTATTTTTTCTCCACTAGCTAAGATTATGGAAAAATGTATACACAAACAACTCATGCTCCACTTAATTCAGAATCACCTGATGGCTGATAACCTACACGGCTTCCATCCACACCACAGCACAACCACAGCCCTACTAGCATTCACCAATACCATTAATAATAATTGTAACACTAATCAAATATCCTCATCCCTCTTCTTGGATATTTCAAAGGCATTTGACATGGTGGATCACCAACGTTTGATTCACACCCTGCAATCTTTATGTCTAAATACCAGTGCCATTCAATGGTTTAAGTCTTACCTCAGTGGGAGGCAGCAGGCTGTCCTCTGGCAGAACAAGCTCTCTAATCTATTACCTAACACCCTTGGAGTGCTACAAGGCAACATATTAGGACCCCTACTGTTTTCAATCTTTATAAACAACCTATATACAGTCATCCCGAAAGTCAGCTGTATCCAATACACTGATGATTCCATCCTGATTTGCTCAGCCACATCTCCCTCAGAATTAAGGCCTGTTACCCAATCAACCTTTAATACTATAGAAACCTGGTTCTCCTAATGTCATTTGTCGCTAAATCCAAAAAAAAATTTAAATGCTGTTATTCTCTTCAACACAAAGGTCCACACCGTTTACCTTCACCATAAATGTAAAAGCTGGCACAATAATCACCCCCCATTCCTCTACAAAACTGTTAGGAGCAATAATTGATAATAACCTAAAATTTGACCTTCATGTAAACCAAATGATCAAAATCATCAATAAAAAACTAGGGTCACTCTATAGAATAAAAGCCTTTCTAACTCCTCCCATTTCTTTGCACTTTAATGCTTCGCCTTTTAATG